>NW_025751913.1:0-13955 GCF_021184085.1 Oncorhynchus gorbuscha | reverse complement strand
GTACAAACTACCTGGACTAACCTGTACCCCCCTCACTTTACCCCTACCTACATGTACAAACTACCTGGACTAACCTGTACCCCCTCACTTTACCCCTACCTACATGTACAAACTACCTGGACTAACCTGTACCCCCTCACTTTACCCCTACCTACATGTACAAACTACCTGGACTAACCTGTACCCCCTCACTTTACCCCTACCTACATGTACAAACTACCTGGACTAACCTGTACCCCCTCACTTTACCCCTACCTACATGTACAAACTACCTGGACTAACCTGTACCCCCTTCACTTTACCCCTACCTACATGTACAAACTACCTGGACTAACCTGTACCCCCTCACTTTACCCCTACCTACATGTACAAACTACCTGGACTAACCTGTACCCCCTCACTTTACCCCTACCTACATGTACAAACTACCTGGACTAACCTGTACCCCCTCACTTTACCCCTACCTACATGTACAAACTACCTGGACTAACCTGTACCCCCCTCACTTTACCCCTACCTACATGTACAAACTACCTGGACTAACCTGTACCCCCTCACTTTACCCCTACCTACATGTACAAACTACCTGGACTAACCTGTACCCCCCTCACTTTACCCCTACCTACATGTACAAACTACCTGGACTAACCTGTACCCCCTCACTTTACCCCTACCTACATGTACAAACTACCTGGACTAACCTGTACCCCCCTCACTTTACCCTTACCTACATGTACAAACTACCTGGACTAACCTGTACCCCCCTCACTTTACCCTTACCTACATGTACAAACTACCTGGACTAACCTGTACCCCCTTCACTTTACCCCTACCTACATGTACAAACTACCTGGACTAACCTGTACCCCCCTCACTTTACCCCTACCTACATGTACAAACTACCTGGACTAACCTGTACCCCCTCACTTTACCCCTACCTACATGTACAAACTACCTGGACTAACCTGTACCCCCCTCACTTTACCCTTACCTACATGTACAAACTACCTGGACTAACCTGTACCCCCTCACTTTACCCCTACCTACATGTACAAACTACCTGGACTAACCTGTACCCCCTCACTTTACCCCTACCTACATGTACAAACTACCTGGACTAACCTGTACCCCCTCACTTTACCCCTACCTACATGTACAAACTACCTGGACTAACCTGTACCCCCTCACTTTACCCCTACCTACATGTACAAACTACCTGGACTAACCTGTACCCCCTCACTTTACCCCTACCTACATGTACAAACTACCTGGACTAACCTGTACCCCCCTCACTTTACCCCTACCTACATGTACAAACTACCTGGACTAACCTGTACCCCCTCACTTTACCCCTACCTACATGTACAAACTACCTGGACTAACCTGTACCCCCCTCACTTTACCCCTACCTACATGTACAAACTACCTGGACTAACCTGTACCCCCCTCACTTTACCCTTACCTACATGTACAAACTACCTGGACTAACCTGTACCCCCTCACTTTACCCCTACCTACATGTACAAACTACCTGGACTAACCTGTACCCCCCTCACTTTACCCCTACCTACATGTACAAACTACCTGGACTAACCTGTACCCCCTCACTTTACCCCTACCTACATGTACAAACTACCTGGACTAACCTGTACCCCCTCACTTTACCCCTACCTACATGTACAAACTACCTGGACTAACCTGTACCCCCCTCACTTTACCCCTACCTACATGTACAAACTACCTGGACTAACCTGTACCCCCTTCACTTTACCCCTACCTACATGTACAAACTACCTGGACTAACCTGTACCCCCTTCACTTTACCCCTACCTACATGTACAAACTACCTGGACTAACCTGTACCCCCTCACTTTACCCTTACCTACATGTACAAACTACCTGGACTAACCTGTACCCCCTCACTTTACCCTTACCTACATGTACAAACTACCTGGACTAACCTGTACCCCCTCACTTTACCCTTACCTACATGTACAAACTACCTGGACTAACCTGTACCCCCTCACTTTACCCCTACCTACATGTACAAACTACCTGGACTAACCTGTACCCCCTTCACTTTACCCTTACCTACATGTACAAACTACCTGGACTAACCTGTACCCCCTCACTTTACCCTTACCTACATGTACAAACTACCTGGACTAACCTGTACCCCCTCCTTTACCCCTACCTACATGTACAAACTACCTGGACTAACCTGTACCCCCCTCACTTTACCCCTACCTACATGTACAAACTACCTGGACTAACCTGTACCCCCCTCACTTTACCCCTACCTACATGTACAAACTACCTGGACTAACCTGTACCCCCCTCACTTTACCCTACCTACATGTACAAACTACCTGGACTAACCTGTACCCCCCTCACTTTACCCCTACCTACATGTACAAACTACCTGGACTAACCTGTACCCCCTCACTTTACCCCTACCTACATGTACAAACTACCTGGACTAACCTGTACCCCCCTCCACTTTTACCCCTACCTACATGTACAAACTACCTGGACTAACCTGTACCCCCTCACTTTACCCCTACCTACATGTACAAACTACCTGGACTAACCTGTACCCCCCTCACTTTACCCCTACCTACATGTACAAACTACCTGGACTAACCTGTACCCCCTCACTTTACCCCTACCTACATGTACAAACTACCTGGACTAACCTGTACCCCCTCACTTTACCCCTACCTACATGTACAAACTACCTGGACTAACCTGTACCCCCTCACTTTACCCCTACCTACATGTACAAACTACCTGGACTAACCTGTACCCCCTCACTTTACCCCTACCTACATGTACAAACTACCTGGACTAACCTGTACCCCCCTCACTTTACCCCCACCTACATGTACAAACTACCTGGACTAACCTGTACCCCCTCACTTTACCCTACCTACATGTACAAACTACCTGGACTAACCTGTACCCCCCTCACTTTACCCTACCTACATGTACAAACTACCTGGACTAACCTGTACCCCCTCACTTTACCCCTACCTACATGTACAAACTACCTGGACTAACCTGTACCCCCTCACTTTACCCTTACCTACATGTACAAACTACCTGGACTAACCTGTACCCCCTCACTTTACCCCTACCTACATGTACAAACTACCTGGACTAACCTGTACCCCTGCACATTGACCCCCTCACTTTACCCCTACCTACATGTACAAACTACCTGGACTAACCTGTACCCCCTCACTTTACCCTTACCTACATGTACAAACTACCTGGACTAACCTGTACCCCCTCACTTTACCCCTACCTACATGTACAAACTACCTGGACTAACCTGTACCCCCTCACTTTACCCCTACCTACATGTACAAACTACCTGGACTAACCTGTACCCTGCACTTGACCCCCTCACTTTACCCCTACCTACATGTACAAACTACCTGGACTAACCTGTACCCCCCTCACTTTACCCTTACCTACATGTACAAACTACCTGGACTAACCTGTACCCCCTCACTTTACCCCTACCTACATGTACAAACTACCTGGACTAACCTGTACCCCCTCACTTTACCCCTACCTACATGTACAAACTACCTGGACTAACCTGTACCCCCCTCACTTTACCCCTACCTACATGTACAAACTACCTGGACTAACCTGTACCCCCTCACTTTACCCTTACCTACATGTACAAACTACCTGGACTAACCTGTACCCCCCTCACTTTACCCCTACCTACATGTACAAACTACCTGGACTAACCTGTACCCCTGCATTGACCCCCTCACTTTACCCCTACCTACATGTACAAACTACCTGGACCTAACCTGTACCCCCTCACTTTACCCTTACCTACATGTACAAACTACCTGGACTAACCTGTACCCCCCTCACTTTACCCCTACCTACATGTACAAACTACCTGGACTAACCTGTACCCCCCTCACTTTACCCCTACCTACATGTACAAACTACCTGGACTAACCTGTACCCCTGCACATTGACCCCCTCACTTTACCCCTACCTACATGTACAAACTACCTGGACTAACCTGTACCCCCCTCACTTTACCCTTACCTACATGTACAAACTACCTGGACTAACCTGTACCCCCTCACTTTACCCCTACCTACATGTACAAACTACCTGGACTAACCTGTACCCCCCTCACTTTACCCCTACCTACATGTACAAACTACCTGGACTAACCTGTACCCCCTCACTTTACCCCTACCTACATGTACAAACTACCTGGACTAACCTGTACCCCCTCACTTTACCCCCACCTACATGTACAAACTACCTGGACTAACCTGTACCCCCTCACTTTACCCTTACCTACATGTACAAACTACCTGGACTAACCTGTACCCCCTTCACTTTACCCCCACCTACATGTACAAACGACCTGGACTAACCTGTACCCCCTCACTTTACCCTTACCTACATGTACAAACTACCTGGACTAACCTGTACCCCCCTCACTTTACCCTTACCTACATGTACAAACTACCTGGACTAACCTGTACCCCCTCACTTTACCCTTACCTACATGTACAAACTACCTGGACTAACCTGTACCCCCTCACTTTACCCTTACCTACATGTACAAACTACCTGGACTAACCTGTACCCCCTCACTTTACCCCTACCTACATGTACAAACTACCTGGACTAACCTGTACCCCTGCACATTGACCCCCTCACTTTACCCCTACCTACATGTACAAACTACCTGGACTAACCTGTACCCCCTCACTTTACCCTTACCTACATGTACAAACTACCTGGACTAACCTGTACCCCCTCACTTTACCCCTACCTACATGTACAAACTACCTGGACTAACCTGTACCCCCTCACTTTACCCCTACCTACATGTACAAACTACCTGGACTAACCTGTACCCCTGCACATTGACCCCCTCACTTTACCCCTACCTACATGTACAAACTACCTGGACTAACCTGTACCCCCCTCACTTTACCCCTACCTACATGTACAAACTACCTGGACTAACCTGTACCCCTGCACATTGACTCGGTACCGGTACCCCCTGTATATAGCCTCACTACTAACCTGTACCCCTGCATTGACTCGGTACCGGTACCCCCTGTATATAGCCTCCACATTGACTTGGTACCGGTACCCCCTGTATATAGCCTCACTACTAACCTGTACCCCTGCACATTGACTCTGTACCGGTACCCACTGTATATAGCCTCACTACTAACCTGTACCCCTGCACATTGACTCGGTACCGGTACCCACTGTATATAGCCTCACTACTAACCTGTACCCCTGCACATTGACTCTGTACCGGTACCCACTGTATATAGCCTCACTACTAACCTGTACCCCTGCACATTGACTCGGTACTGGTACCCTCTGTATATAGCCTCACGACTAACCTGTACCCCTGCACATTGACTCGGTACCGGTACCCTCTGTATATAGCCTCACTACTAACCTGTACCCCTGCACATTGACTCGGTACCGGTACCCTCTGTATATAGCCTCACTACTAACCTGTACCCCTGCACATTGACTCTGTACCGGTACCCCCTGTATATAGCCTCCACATTGACTCGGTACTGGTACCCCCTGTATATAGCCTCACTACTAACCTGTACCCCTGCACATTGACTCTGTACCGGTACCCCCTGTATATAGCCTCCACATTGACTCGGTACTGGTACCCCCTGTATATAGCCTCCACATTGACTCTGTACCGGTACCCCTGTATATAGCCTCCACATTGACTCGGTACTGGTACCCCCTGTATATAGCCTCCACATTGACTCTGTACCGGTACCCCCTGTATATAACCTCCACATTGACTCTGTACCGGTACCCCCTGTATATAACCTCCACATTGACTCTGTACCGGTACCCCTGTATATAACCTCCACATTGACTCTGTACCGGTACCCCTGTATATAGCCTCCACATTGACTCGGTACTGGTACCCCCTGTATATAGCCTCCACATTGACTCTGTACCGGTACTCCCTGTATATAGCCTCCACATTGACTCTGTACCGGTACTCCCTGTATATAACCTCCACATTGACTCTGTACCGGTACCCCTGTATATGCCTCCACATTGACTCGGTACTGGTACCCCCTGTATATAGCCTCCACATTGACTCTGTACCGGTACTCCCTGTATATAGCCTCCACATTGACTCTGTACCGGTACCCCCTGTATATAGCCTCCACATTGACTCTGTACCGGTACCCCCTGTATATAGCCTCCACATTGAGTCTGTACCGGTACTCCCTGTATATAGCCTCCACATTGACTCTGTACCGGTACCCCCTGTATATAGCCTCCACATTGACTCTGTACCGTAACACCCTGTATATAGCCTCCACATTGACTCTGTACCGGTACCCCCTGTATATAGCCTCCACATTGACTCTGTACCGGTACTCCCTGTATATAGCCTCCACATTGACTCTGTACCGGTACCCCCTGTATATAGCCTCCACATTGACTCGGTACTGGTACTCCCTGTATATAGCCTTGTTATTGTTATTTTATTGAGTTACTTTTTTATTTCATTTTGTTTTTACTGTAGTTTATTTAGTACATTTTTTCTAACTCTATTTCTTGAACTGCATTGTTGAGAGCTTGTAAGTCAGCATTTCATCGTTAAGGTCTACACTTGTTGTATTCTGCGCATGTGACAAATATAATTTGATTTGATTTTGATTACAGCGCTGAGAAAATACTTTGAATTCAGAATAACCCTGAAACCTGCAACACACATCTGTGTAATGTTGTTGTTGTATTTGTTGGTGGTGGGGGGGAGTATATCAGCTTTAATATTGCAGATAGATTGTGGCTTTTATCAATGTAATTGTCTGCATCATTTCCAATCACCCATCCATTTTTCGTTGTAAATATACTTATATACAGTACCAGTCAAAGTTTGGACATAGCTACTCATTCAAGGGTGGCTACTTTGAAAAATCTCAAATTGTTAAGCCCTGGCCTTAGTATTCTTTGTTTCCTTTATTGTTTTGGTTAGGTCAGGGTGTGACATGGGTGATGTATGTGTTTTGAGACTGTCTAGGGGTTTTGTACGTTCATGGGGTTGTTTATCATCTAGGCACATGTAAGTCCTATGGTTTCCTAGATTGGTTCTATCAGTGAGACGCTGTTTGTCGTTGTCTCTGGAGTTGAGACCATAATTAGGCAGCCATCTTCTTTGGGTATTTTCACAGGTTATTGTCTGTAATCTGGATTGC
This sequence comes from Oncorhynchus gorbuscha, assembly GCF_021184085.1. Taxonomy (NCBI): domain Eukaryota; kingdom Metazoa; phylum Chordata; class Actinopteri; order Salmoniformes; family Salmonidae; genus Oncorhynchus; species Oncorhynchus gorbuscha. The sequence goes on along the minus strand of NW_025751913.1, from coordinate 6,696 downwards.
CTGTGTCTGCATTTGTAGTATAGCGCGTCCACATCTATTACTGATGTCCTTCCTCTACCCTCAACCATCTATTACTGATGTCCTTCCTCTGCCCTCAACCTCTCTCATCTATTACTGATGTCCTTCCTCTACCCTCAACCTCTCCCGTCTATTACTGATGTCCTTCCTCTGCCCTCAGCCTCTCCGTCTATTACTGATGTCCTTCCCTCTACCCTCAACCTCTCCGTCTATTGCTGATGTCCCCTTCCTCTGCCCTCAGCCTCTCCGTCTGTGCCAGTGTCCTTCCTCTGCCCTCAGCCTCTCTCATCTGCAGTGATGTCCTTCCTCTACCCTCAACCTCTCCGTCTATTACTGATGTCCTTCCTCTACCCTCAGCCTCTCCCGTCTATTACTGATGTCCTTCCTCTACCCTCAACCTCTCCCGTATATTACTGGTGTTCTTCCTCTGCCTCAGCCTCTCCCGTCTGTTACTGATGTCCTTCCTCTGCCCTCAACCTCTCCCGTCTGTTACTGATGTCCCTCCTCTGCCCTCAGCCTCTCTCATCTATTACTGATGTCCTTCCCTCTACCCTCAACCTCTCCGTCTATTACTGATGTCCTCATCTGCCCTCAACCTCTCATCTATTGCTGATGTCCTTCCTCTACCCTCAACCTCTCTCATCTATTACTGATGTCCTTCCTCTGCCCTCAGCCTCTCTCATCTATTACTGATGTCCTTCCTCTGCCCTCAAACTGGACATCTATTTCTGATGTCCTTCCTCTACCCTCAACCTGGACATCTATTTCTGATGTCCTTCCTCTACCCTCAACCTGGACATCTATTTCTGATGTCCTTCCTCTACCCTCAACCTGGACATCTGTTTCTGATGTCAATCCCGTTTGACCCTGTTTGCCATATATTTTTAACTGTGCAGTTGATTCTATTTGCCATATATTTTTAACTGTGCAGTTGATTCTATTGCCATATATTTGTGTTGCTTCACAAAAGTTGTGAACCTTTTTATTCTCATAGTTTTTGTAAATTAGATAAATGTTTTTGCAAAATGTTTTATGATATTATTGATCATTGACTATGACTTTTCATATCACCAGGCAATGCTATTTACAGAGTTAGCTCCAGGTAATTCTGTATCCATTCCTGGTCCTGCGACCAAAAACTAGCTAAATAAGGACAGTACCAAAATAAATTATCTAATGACCCTGATATCTTAGCAGCTAATCTGCAGAGCTGGAAGCTTGCATCCCTCTTATATAGAACATTCTATTGGTTACAATAATTTTTGTATAATAATTCAAACAGAAATATTTAACGTTTTGAATCCGGCTTTGTTTGCGTATCAGTTCATTAACCATGTGCCATGGAATCAGTACATCGGACATTCATCCCAACTATTTTGCAGCCTGTATGTGCTTCTGTTAATTTATTTTATTTTTCCCCCTCCCCTCCTCCCCTCCCCTCCCCTCCCCTCCCTCCCCTCCCTCCCCTCCCCTCCCCTCCCTCCCCCCCTCCCTCCCCCTCCCCTCCTCAATCAATCAATCAATCAATTAATCAAATGTATTTATAAGAGACCTTTTTACATCGGCTGATGGATCACGATTTGCCAGGCCCGGCCTGGGCCCCCAGACGACGGGACGGATGTAATAAATATGTCTGTTTTATATTTTATGTATGTCATAATAAGCCATATATGCATCATCGCCTCTCTCCTCTCTCTCTTTGCTCCTTCTCTTCTCTCTTCTCCTCTCCTCCTATTCTCTTCTCTCCTCTCCTCACTCCATCCTCTCTCCTCTCTCCTCTCTCTCTCCTCTCTCTCTCCTCTTCTCTTCTCTCCTCTCCTCACCCCATCCCTCTCTCTCTCTCTCTCTCCCTCCCATTCTCTCCTCTGTCCTCTTCTCTCCTATATTCTATCTCTCCTCTTCTCACCTCCTCTTCTCTCCTCTTCTCTCCCTCTCCCTTCTGCTCTCTCCATTTGTCATTTATTTTCTTTCTCTTCTCCCTCTTACTTTTCTTTCTTCCTCCTCTATTTATCTCCCTCTTCCTTCACCACAACCCCTACCACTTCCTCTCTTCACCTGTCTTCATTAACCACAACCCCTACCACTTCCTCTCTCCCTCTCCTCTTCCTTCACCACAACCCCTACCACTTCCCCTCTCTCACCTGTCTTCATTAACCACAACCCCTACCACTTCCTCTCTCCCTCTCCCTTCTTCCTTCACCACAACCCCTACCACTTCCTCTCTCTCACCTCTTCCTTCACCACAACCCCTACCACTTCCTCTCTCTCACCCGTCTTCCTTAACCACAACCCCTACCACTTCCTCTCTCTCACCCGTCTTCCTTAACCACAACCCCTACCACTTCCTCTCTCCACACTAGTCTTCCTATAACCCCAACTCCTACCACTTCCTCTGTCACACTGTCTTCCTTCACCACAACCCCTACCACTTCCTCTCTCACACTGTCTTCCTTCACCACAACCCCTACCACTTCCTCTCTCACACTGTCTTCCTTAACCACAACCCCTACCACTTCCTCTCTCACACTGTCTTCCTTAACCATAACCCCTACCACTTCCTCTCTCACACTGTCTTCCTTAACCCCAACCCCTACCACTTCCTCTCTCACACTGTCTTCCTTAACCACAACCCCTACCACTTCCCCTCTCACACTGTCTTCCTTCACCACAACCCCTACCACTTCTTCTCTCTCATCCATCTTCCTTAACCATAACCCCTACCACTTCCTCTCTCTCACCTGTCTTCATTAACCACAACCCCTACCACTTCCTCTCTCTCACCTGTCTTCATTAACCACAACCCCTACCACTTCCTCTCTCTCCTCTCTCCTCTTCCTTCACCACAACCCCTACCACTTCCTCTCTCTCACCTGTCTTCATTAACCACAACCCCTACCACTTCCTCTCTCCTCTCCTCTTCCCTTCACCACAACCCCTACCACTTCCTCTCTCTCACCTGTCTTCCATTAACCACAACCCCTACCACTTCCTCTCTCCCCTCTCCTCTTTCCTTCACCACAACCCCTACCACTTCCTCTCTCTCACCCTCTTCCTTCACCACAACCCTACCACTTCCTCTCTCTCACCCGTCTTCCTTAACCACAACCCCTACCACTTCCTCTCTTCACCCGTCTTCCTTAACCACAACCCCTACCACTTCCTCTCTATCACACAGTCTTCCTTAACCCCAACTCCTACCACTTCCCTCTCTCACACTGTCTTCCTTCACCACAATCCCTACCACTTCCTCTCTCACACTGTCTTCCTTCACCACAACCCCTACCACTTCCTCTCTCACACTGTCTTCCTTAACCACAACCCCTACCACTTCCTCTCTCACACTGTCTTCCTTAACCATAACCCCTACCACTTCCTCTCTCACACTGTCTTCCTTAACCCCAACCCCTACCACTTCCTCTCTCACACTGTCTTCCTTAACCACAACCCCTACCACTTCCCCTCTCACACTGTCTTCCTTCACCACAACCCTACCACTTCTTCTCTCTCATCCATCTTCCTTAACCACAACCCCTACCACTTCCCCTCTCACACTGTCTTCCTTCACCACAACCCCTACCACTTCCTCTCTCTCATCCGTCTTCCTTAAATATAACCCCTACCACTTCCTCTCTCACACTGTCTTCCTTCACCACAACCCCTACCACTTCCTCTCTCACACTGTCTTCCTTAACCACAACCCCTACCACTTCCTCTCTCACACTGTCTTCCTTAACCACAACCCCTACCACTTCCTCTCTCTCACCCTCTTCCTTCACCACAACCCCTACCACTTCCTCTCTCTCATCCGTCCTCCTTAACCACAACCCCTACCACTTCCTCTCTCTCACCCTCTTCCTTCACCACAACCCCTACCACTTCCTCTCTCACACTGTCTTCCTTCACCACAACCCCTACCACTTCCTCTCTCACACCGTCTTCCTTCACCACAACCCCTACAACTTCCTCTCTCTCATCCCTCTTCCTTCACCACAACCCCTACCACTTCCTCTCTCTCACCCGTCTTCCTTAACCACAACCCCTACCACTTCCTCTCTCCACCCGTCTTCCTTAACCACAACCCCTACCACTTCCTCTCTCACACGGTCTTCCTTAACCCCAACTCCTACCACTTCCCCTCTCTCACACTGTCTTCCTTCACCACAACCCCTACCACTTCCTCTCTCACACTGTCTTCCTTCACCACAACCCCTACCACTTCCTCTCTCACACTGTCTTCCTTAACCACAACCCCTACCACTTCCTCTCTCACACTGTCTTCCTTCACCACAACCCCTACCACTTCCTCTCTCACACTGTCTTCCTTAACCCCAACCCCTACCACTTCCTCTCTCACACTGTCTTCCTTAACCACAACTCCTACCACTTCCTCTCTCACACGGTCTTCCTTAACCCCAACTCCTACCACTTCCCCTCTCTCACACTGTCTTCCTTAACCACAACCCCTACCACTTCCTCTCTCACACTGTCTTCCTTCACCACAACCCCTACCACTTCCTCTCTCACACCGTCTTCCTTCACCACAACCCCTACCACTTCCTCTCTCTTATCCGTCTTCCTTAACCACAACCCCTACCACTTCCTCTCTCATCCGTCTTCCTTCACCACAACTCCTACCACTTCCTCTCTCCCCTCTACCCTCTTCCTTCACCACAACCCCTACCACTTCCTCTGTCTCACCCGTCTTCCTTAACCCCCAACCCCTACCACTTCCTCTCTCACACCGTCTTCCTTCACCACAACCCCTACCACTTCCTCTCTCACACTGTCTTCCTTCACCACAACCCCTACCACTTCCTCTCTCACACGGTCTTCCTTAACCCCCAACTCCTACCACTTCCTCTCTCACACCGTCTTCCTTAACCACAACTCCTACCACTTCCTCTCTCACACTGTCTTCCTTAACCACAACCCCTACCACTTCCCCTCTCACACTGTCTTCCTTCACCACAACCCCTACAACTTCCTCTCTCTCATCCGTCTTCCTTAAATACAACCCCTACCACTTCCTCTCTCACACTGTCTTCCTTCACCACAACCCCTACCACTTCCTCTCTCACACTGTCTTCCTTAACCACAACCCCTACCACTTCCTCTCTCACACTGTCTTCCTTAACCACAACCCCTACCACTTCCTCTCTCTCACCCTCTTCCTTCACCACAACCCCTACCACTTCCTCTCTCTCATCCGTCCTCCTTAACCACAACCCCTACCACTTCCTCTCTCACACTGTCTTCCTTCACCACAACCCCTACCACTTCCTCTCTCACACTGTCTTCCTTAACCACAACCCCTACCACTTCCTCTCTCACACTGTCCTCCTTAACCACAACCCCTACCACTTCCTCTCTCTCACCCTCTTCCTTCACCACAACCCCTACCACTTCCTCTCTCACACTGTCTTCCTTCACCACAACCCCTACCACTTCCTCTCTCACACCGTCTTCCTTCACCACAACCCCTACCACTTCCTCTCTCTTATCCGTCTTCCTTAACCACAACCCCTACCACTTCCTCTCTCATCCGTCTTCCTTCACCACAACTCCTACCACTTCCTCTCTCCCCTCTACCCTCTTCCTTCACCACAACCCCTACCACTTCCTCTCTCTCACCCGTCTTCCTTAACCCCCACCCCTACCACTTCCTCTCTCACACTGTCTTCCTTCACCACAACCCCTACCACTTCCTCTCTCACACTGTCTTCCTTAACCCCAACCCCTACCACTTCCTCTCTCACACTGTCTTCCTTAACCACAACTCCTACCACTTCCTCTCTCACACGGTCTTCCTTAACCCCAACTCCTACCACTTCCCCTCTCTCACACTGTCTTCCTTAACCACAACCCCTACCACTTCCCCTCTCACACTGTCTTCCTTCACCACAACCCCTACCACTTCTTCTCTCTCATCCATCTTCCTTAACCACAACCCTACCACTTCCCTCTCACACTGTCTTCCTTCACCACAACCCCTACCACTTCCTCTCTCTCATCCGTCTTCCTTAACCACAACCCCTACCACTTCCTCTCTCACACTGTCTTCCTTCACCACAACCCCTACCACTTCCTCTCTCACACTGTCTTCCTTAACCACAACCCCTACCACTTCCTCTCTCACACTGTCTTCCTTAACCACAACCCCTACCACTTCCTCTCTCTCACCCTCTTCCTTCACCACAACCCCTACCACTTCCTCTCTCTCATCCGTCCTCCTTAACCACAACCCCTACCACTTCCTCTCTCACACTGTCTTCCTTCACCACAACCCCTACCACTTCCTCTCTCACACTGTCTTCCTTAACCACAACCCCTACCACTTCCTCTCTCTCACTGTCTTCCTTAACCACAACCCCTACCACTTCCTCTCTCTCACCCGTCTTCCTTCACCACAACCCCTACCACTTCCTCTCTCACACTGTCTTCCTTCACCACAACCCCTACCACTTCCTCTCTCACACTGTCTTCCTTCACCACAACCCCTACCACTTCCTCTCTCTTATCCGTCTTCCTTAACCACAACCCCTACCACTTCCTCTCTCATCCGTCTTCCTTCACCACAACTCCCTACCACTTCCTCTCTCTACACCGTCTTCCTTCACCACAACCCCTACCACTTCCTCTCTCTCACACTCGTCTTCCTTAACCCCAACCCCTACCACT
>NW_025751912.1:0-10000 GCF_021184085.1 Oncorhynchus gorbuscha | reverse complement strand
CCCCTGTATCTCTCTCTCTCCATTCTACCACCATATACTCCCCCTGTATCTCTCTCTCTCCATTCTACCACCATATACTCCTCCTGTATCTCTCTCTCTCCATTCTACCACCATATACTCCCCCTGTATCTCTCTCTCTCCATTCTACCACCATATACTCCTCCTGTATCTCTCTCCATTCTACCACCATATACTCCCCCTGTATCTCTCTCTCTATTCTACCACCATATACTCCCCCTGTATCTCTCTCTCTCCATTCCACCACCATATACTCCTCCTGTATCTCTCTCTCTCCATTCTACCACCATATACTCCCCCTGTATCTCTCTCTCTCTCCATTCCACCACCATATACTCCCCCTGTATCTCTCTCTCTCCATTCTACCACCATATACTCCCCCTGTATCTCTCTCTCTCCATTCTACCACCATATACTCCCCCTGTATCTCTCTCTCTCCATTCCACCACCATATACTCCTCCTGTATCTCTCTCCATTCCACCACCATATACTCCTCCTGTATCTCTCTCTCTCCATTCCACCACCATATACTCCCCCTGTATCTCTCTCTCTCTATTCCACCACCATATACTCCCCCTGTATCTCTCTCTATTCCACCACCATATACTCCCCCTGTATCTCTCTCTCTCCATTCCACCACCATATACTCCTCCTGTATCTCTCTCTCTCCATTCTACCACCATATACTCCCCCTGTATCTCTCTCTCTCCATTCTACCACCATATACTCCCCCTGTATCTCTCTCTCTCCATTCTACCACCATATACTCCCCTGTATCTCTCTCTCTCCCATTCTACCACCATATACTCCCCCTGTATCTCTCTCTCTCCATTCTACCACCATATACTCCTCCTGTATCTCTCTCTCTCCATTCTACCACCATATACTCCCCTGTATCTCTCTCTCTCCATTCTACCACCATATACTCCTCCTGTACTCTCTCTCTCCATTCTACCACCATATACTCCTCCTGTATCTCTCTCTCTCCATTCTACCACCATATACTCCCCCTGTATCTCTCTCTCTCCATTCTACCACCATATACTCCTCCTGTATCTCTCTCTCTCCATTCTACCACCATATACTCCCCCTGTATCTCTCTCTCTCCATTCTACCACCATATACTCCCCCTGTATCTCTCTCTCTCCATTCTACCACCATATACTCCCCTGTATCTCTCTCTCTCCATTCTACCACCATATACTCCCCCTGTATCTCTCTCTCTCCATTCTACCACCATATACTCCCCCTGTATCTCTCTCTCTCCATTCTACCACCATATACTCCCCCTGTATCTCTCTCCATTCTACCTCCATATACTCCTCCTGTATCTCTCTCCATTCCACCACCATATACTCCTCCTGTATCTCTCTCTCTCTATTCCACCACCATATACTCCCCCTGTATCTCTCTCTCTCTCCATTCTACCACCATATACTCCCCCTGTATCTCTCTCTCTCCATTCTACCACCATATACTCCCCCTGTATCTCTCTCTCTCCATTCTACCACCATATACTCCCCCTGTATCTCTCTCTCTCCATTCCACCACCATATACTCCTCCTGTATCTCTCTCTCTCCATTCTACCACCATATACTCCTCCTGTATCTCTCTCTCTCCATTCTACCACCATATACTCCCCCTGTATCTCTCTCCATTCTACCACCATATACTCCTCCTGTATCTCTCTCTCTCCATTCCACCACCATATACTCCCCCTGTATCTCTCTCTATTCTACCACCATATACTCCCCCTGTATCTCTCTCTCTCCATTCCACCACCATATACTCCCCCTGTATCTCTCTCTCTCTATTCTACCACCATATACTCCCCCTGTATCTCTCTCTCTCCATTCCACCACCATATACTCCCCCTGTATCTCTCTCTCTCCATTCTACCACCATATACTCCTCCTGTATCTCTCTCCATTCTACCACCATATACTCCCCCTGTATCTCTCTCTCTCTCATTCCACCACCATATACTCCCCTGTATCTCTCTCTCTCTATTCTACCACCATATACTCCCCCTGTATCTCTCTCTCTCCATTCTACCACCATATACTCCCCTGTATCTCTCTCTCCATTCCACCACCATATACTCCCCCTGTACTCTCTCTCTCTCCATTCTACCACCATATACTCCCCCTGTATCTCTCTCTCTCCATTCCACCACCATATACTCCTCCTGTATCTCTCTCTCTCTCCATTCTACCACCATATACTCCCCCTGTATCTCTCTCTCTCCATTCCACCACCATATACTCCCCCTGTATCTCTCTCTCTCTCATTCTACCTCCATATACTCCCCTGTATCTCTCTCTCCATTCCACCACCATATACTCCCCTGTATCTTCTCTCTCCATTCTACCACCATATACTCCCCTGTATCTCTCTCTCTCCATTCCACCACCATATACTCCCCTGTATCTCTCTCTCTCCCATTCTACCTCCATATACTCCCCTGTATCTCTCTCTCTCCATTCTACCACCATATACTCCCCTGTATCTCTCTCTCTCCATTCTACCACCATATACTCCCCCTGTATCTCTCTCTCTCCATTCTACCACCATATACTCCTCCTGTATCTCTCTCCATTCTACCACCATATACTCCCCTGTATCTCTCTCTCTCTCCATTCCACCACCATATACTCCCCTGTATCTCTCTCTCTCTCCATTCTACCACCATATACTCCCCTGTATCTCTCTCTCTCCATTGCACCACCATATACTCCCCTGTATCTCTCTCTCTCCATTCTACCACCATATACTCCCCTGTATCTCTCTCTCTCCATTCCACCACCATATACTCCCCCTGTATCTCTCTCTCCATTCTACCACCATATACTCCCCTGTATCTCTCTCTCTCCATTCCACCACCATATACTCCCCCTGTATCTCTCTCTCTCCATTCTACCACCATATACTCCCCCTGTATCTCTCTCTCCATTCCACCACCATATACTCCTCCTGTATCTCTCTCTCTCTCATTCCACCACCATATACTCCCCTGTATCTCTCTCCATTCTACCACCATATACTCCCCTGTATCTCTCTCTCCATTCCACCACCATATACTCCTCCTGTATCTCTCTCTCTCCATTCCACCACCATATACTCCCCTGTATCTCTCTCTCTCCATTCTACCACCATATACTCTCCCTGTATCTCTCTCTCTCCATTCCACCACCATATACTCCTCCTGTATCTCTCTCTCTCTCCATTCCACCACCATATACTCCCCCTGTATCTCTCTCCATTCTACCACCATATACTCCCCCTGTATCTCTCTCTCTCCATTCCACCACCATATACTCCTCCTGTATCTCTCTCTCTCTCCATTCTACCTCCATATACTCCTCCTGTATCTCTCTCTCTCCATTCTACCACCATATACTCCCCCTGTATCTCTCTCTCTCCATTCCACCACCATATACTCCTCCTGTATCTCTCTCTCTCCCATTCCACCACCATATACTCCCCTGTATCTCTCTCTCCATTCCACCACCATATACTCCCCTGTATCTCTCTCTCTCCATTCTACCACCATATACTCCCCTGTATCTCTCTCTCTCCATTCCACCACCATATACTCCTCCTGTATCTCTCTCTCTCCATTCTACCACCATATACTCCCCTGTATCTCTCTCTCTCCATTCCACCACCATATACTCCCCTGTATCTCTCTCTATTCCACCACCATATACTCCCCCTGTATCTCTCTCTATTCCACCACCATATACTCCCCCTGTATCTCTCTCTCTCCATTCCACCACCATATACTCCCCCTGTATCTCTCTCTATTCCACCACCATATACTCCCCCTGTATCTCTCTCTATTCCACCACCATATACTCCTCCTGTATCTCTCTCTCTCCATTCTACCACCATATACTCCCCCTGTATCTCTCTCCATTCTACCACCATATACTCCCCCTGTATCTCTCTCTCTCCATTCTACCACCATATACTCCCCCTGTATCTCTCTCTCTCCATTCCACCACCATATACTCCTCCTGTATCTCTCTCTCTCCATTCCACCACCATATACTCCCCCTGTATCTCTCTCCATTCTACCACCATATACTCCTCCTGTATCTCTCTCTCTCCATTCCACCACCATATACTCCCCCTGTATCTCTCTCTATTCCACCACCATATACTCCCCCTGTATCTCTCTCTATTCCACCACCATATACTCCCCCTGTATCTCTCTCTCTCCATTCCACCACCATATACTCCCCCTGTATCTCTCTCTATTCCACCACCATATACTCCCCCTGTATCTCTCTCTCTCCATTCCACCACCATATACTCCTCCTGTATCTCTCTCTATTCCACCACCATATACTCCTCCTGTATCTCTCTCCATTCTACCACCATATACTCCTCCTGTATCTCTCTCTCTCCATTCCACCACCATATACTCCCCCTGTATCTCTCTCTCTCCATTCCACCACCATATACTCCTCCTGTATCTCTCTCTCCATTCCACCACCATATACTCCTCCTGTATCTCTCTCTCTCCATTCTACCACCATATACTCCTCCTGTATCTCTCTCCATTCTACCACCATATACTCCCCCTGTATCTCTCTCTCTCTCCATTCCACCACCATATACTCCCCTGTATCTCTCTCCATTCTACCACCATATACTCCTCCTGTATCTCTCTCTCTCCATTCCACCACCATATACTCCCCTGTATCTCTCTCTCTCTCCATTCTACCTCCATATACTCCCCTGTATCTCTCTCTCTCCATTCTACCACCATATACTCCCCTGTATCTCTCTCTCTCCATTCTACCACCATATACTCCCCCTGTATCTCTCTCTCCATTCTACCACCATATACTCCTCCTGTATCTCTCTCCATTCTACCACCATATACTCCCCCTGTATCTCTCTCTCTCTCCATTCCACCACCATATACTCCCCCTGTATCTCTCTCTCTCTCCATTCTACCACCATATACTCCCCTGTATCTCTCTCTCTCCATTGCACCACCATATACTCCCCTGTATCTCTCTCTCTCCATTCTACCACCATATACTCCCCTGTATCTCTCTCTCTCCATTCCACCACCATATACTCCCCCTGTATCTCTCTCTCTCCATTCTACCACCATATACTCCCCCTGTATCTCTCTCTCTCCATTCCACCACCATATACTCCCCCTGTATCTCTCTCTCTCCATTCTACCACCATATACTCCCCCTGTATCTCTCTCTCTCCATTCCACCACCATATACTCCTCCTGTATCTCTCTCTCTCTCCATTCCACCACCATATACTCCCCTGTATCTCTCTCCATTCTACCACCATATACTCCCCCTGTATCTCTCTCTCTCCATTCTACCACCATATACTCCTCCTGTATCTCTCTCCATTCCACCACCATATACTCCTCCTGTATCTCTCTCTCTCTCCATTCCACCACCATATACTCCCCCTGTATCTCTCTCTCTCTCCATTCTACCACCATATACTCCCCCTGTATCTCTCTCTCTCCATTCCACCACCATATACTCGTCCTGTATCTCTCTCTCTCTCCATTCCACCACCATATACTCCCCCTGTATCTCTCTCCATTCTACCACCATATACTCCCCCTGTATCTCTCTCTCTCCATTCCACCACCATATACTCCTCCTGTATCTCTCTCTCTCTCCATTCCACCACCATATACTCCCCTGTATCTCTCTCCATTCTACCACCATATACTCCCCCTGTATCTCTCTCTCTCCATTCCACCACCATATACTCCTCCTGTATCTCTCTCTCTCTCCATTCTACCTCCATATACTCCTCCTGTATCTCTCTCTCTCTCCATTCCACCACCATATACTCCCCCTGTATCTCTCTCTCCATTCCACCACCATATACTCCCCCTGTATCTCTCTCTCTCCATTCTACCACCATATACTCCCCCTGTATCTCTCTCTCTCCATTCCACCACCATATACTCCTCCTGTATCTCTCTCTCTCTCCATTCTACCACCATATACTCCCCCTGTATCTCTCTCTCTCCATTCCACCACCATATACTCCCCCTGTATCTCTCTCTCTCCATTCCACCACCATATACTCCCCTGTACTCTCTCTATTCCACCACCATATACTCCCCTGTATCTCTCTCTATTCCACCACCATATACTCCTCCTGTATCTCTCTCTCTCCATTCTACCACCATATACTCCCCTGTATCTCTCTCCATTCTACCACCATATACTCCCCTGTATCTCTCTCTCTCCATTCTACCACCATATACTCCCCTGTATCTCTCTCTCTCCATTCCACCACCATATACTCCTCCTGTATCTCTCTCTCTCCATTCCACCACCATATACTCCCCCTGTATCTCTCTCTCTCCATTCCACCACCATATACTCCTCCTGTATCTCTCTCTCCATTCCACCACCATATACTCCTCCTGTATCTCTCTCTCCATTCTACCACCATATACTCCTCCTGTATCTCTCTCCATTCTACCACCATATACTCCCCTGTATCTCTCTCTCTCTCCATTCCACCACCATATACTCCCCTGTATCTCTCTCCATTCTACCACCATATACTCCTCCTGTATCTCTCTCTCTCTCCATTCCACCACCATATACTCCCCCTGTATATCTCTCTCTCCATTCTACCTCCATATACTCCCCTGTATCTCTCTCTCTCTCCATTCTACCTCCATATACTCCCCTGTATCTCTCTCCATTCTACCACCATATACTCCCCTGTATCTCTCTCTCTCCATTCCACCACCATATACTCCCCCTGTATCTCTCTCTCTCCATTCTACCACCATATACTCCCCCTGTATCTCTCTCTCTCCATTCCACCACCATATACTCCCCCTGTATCTCTCTCTCTCCATTCTACCTCCATATACTCCCCCTGTATCTCTCTCTCTCCATTCTACCACCATATACTCCCCCTGTATCTCTCTCTCTCCATTCTACCACCATATACTCCCCCTGTACTCTCTCTCTCTATTCTACCACCATATACTCCCCCTGTATCTCTCTCTCTCCATTCTACCACCATATACTCCCCTGTATCTCTCTCTCTCTATTCTACCACCATATACTCCCCCTGTATCTCTCTCTCTCCATTCTACCTCCATATACTCCCCCTGTATCTCTCTCTCTCCATTCTACCACCATATACTCCCCCTGTATCTCTCTCCATTCTACCACCATATACTCCCCTGTATCTCTCTCTCTCCATTCTACCACCATATACTCCCCTGTATCTCTCTCTCTCCATTCCACCACCATATACTCCCCTGTATCTCTCTCCATTCTACCACCATATACTCCCCCTGTATCTCTCTCTCCCATTCTACCACCATATACTCCCCCTGTATCTCTCTCTCTCCATTCCACCACCATATACTCCCCCTGTATCTCTCTCTCTCCATTCTACCACCATATACTCCCCCTGTATCTCTCTCTCTCCATTCTACCACCTATACTCCCCTATCTCTCTCTCTCCATTCTACCACCATATACTCCCCTGTATCTCTCTCCATTCTACCACCATATACTCCCCTGTATCTCTCTCTCTCCATTCCACCACCATATACTCCCCTGTATCTCTCTCTCCATTCCACCACCATATACTCCCCCTGTATCTCTCTCTCTCCATTCCACCACCATATACTCCACCTGTATCTCTCTCTCTCCATTCCACCACCATATACTCCCCTGTATCTCTCTCTATTCCACCACCATATACTCCCCTGTATCTCTCTCTCCATTCCACCACCATATACTCCCCCTGTATCTCTCTCTCTCTCATTCCACCACCATATACTCCCCCTGTATCTCTCTCCATTCTACCACCATATACTCCCCCTGTATCTCTCTCTCTCCATTCTACCACCATATACTCCCCTGTATCTCTCTCTCTCCATTCCACCACCATATACTCCCCCTGTATCTCTTCCATTCTTACCACCATATACTCCCCCTCTATCTCTTCTCTCTCCATTCTACCACCATATACTCCCCCTGTATCTCTCTCCTCCATTCCACCACCATATACTCCCCTGTATCTCTCTCTTCCATTCTACCACCATATACTCCCCCTGTATCTCTCCTCTCTCCATTCTACCACCATATACTCCTACTCTCTCTCTCTCCATTCTACCACCATATACTCCCCCTGTATCTCTCTCCATTCTACCACCATATACTCCCCCTGTATCTCTCTCTCTCCCATTCCACCACCATATACTCCCCTGTATCTCTCTCTCTCTCTCTCCATTCCACCACCATATACTCCCCTGTATCTCTCTCTCTCCATTCCACCACCATATACTCCACCTGTATCTCCTCTCTCCATTCCACCACCATATACTCCCCCTGTATCTCTCTCTATTCCACCACCATATACTCCCCCTGTATCTCTCTCTCTCCATTCCACCACCATATACTCCCCTGTATCTCTCTCTCTCTATTCCACCACCATATACTCCCCTGTATCTCTCTCTCTCCATTCCACCACCATATACTCCCCTGTATCTCTCTCTATTCTACCACCATATACTCCCCCTGTATCTCTCTCTCTCCATTCCACCACCATATACTCCCCCTGTATCTCTCTCTCTATTCTACCTCCATATACTCCCCCTGTATCTCTCTCTCTCCATTCCACCACCATATACTCCCCCTGTATCTCTCTCTATTCCACCACCATATACTCCCCCTGTATCTCTCTCTCTCTATTCTACCACCATATACTCCCCCTGTATCTCTCTCTATTCTACCACCATATACTCCCCCTGTATCTCTGTGTGCCGGTAGTTTTGTCACGACGTCCTCTGCAGTTGTTTAGCAGTGATTTTAATCTAATCTTAATCTCACTCAGTCTGTGACTGACCCTAATCTAGCACATTCTCATTAATGGGATTAGGCCCTGGCTGTGGCTCTAGTCCCTGCTCCCTGGCTCTAGTCCCTGCTCCCTGGCTCTAGTCCCTGCTCCCTGGCTGTGGCTCTAGTCCCTGCTCCCTGGCTCTAGTCCCTGCTCCCTGGCTCTAGTCCCTGCTCCCTGGCTGTGGCTCTAGTCCCTGCTCCCTGGCTCTAGTCCCTGCTCCCTGGCTGTGGCTCTAGTCCCTGCTCCCTGGCTCTAGTCCCTGCTCCCGGCTCTAGTCCCTGCTCCCTGGCTCTAGTCCCTGCTCCCTGGCTCTAGTCCCTGCTCCCTGGCTCTAGTCCTTGCTCCCTGGCTCTGGTCCCTGCTCCCCCTGGCTCCCTGGCTCTAGTCCCTGCTCCCTGGCTCTAGTCCCTGCTCCCTGGCTCTAGTCCTTGCTCCCTGGCTCTAGTCCCTGCTCCCTGGCTCTAGTCCCTGCTCCCTGGCTCTAGTCCCTGCTCCCTGGCTCTAGTCCCTGCTCCTTGGGTCTAGTCCCTGCTCCCTGGCTCTAGTCCCTGCTCCCTGGCTCTAGTCCCTGCTCCCTGGCTGTGGCTCTAGTCCCTGCACCTTGGCACTAGTCCCTGCTCCCTGGCTCTAGTCCCTGCTCCTAGCTCTAGTCCCTGCTCCCTGGCTCTAGTCCCTGCACCTTGGCTCTAGTCCCTGCTCCCTGGCTCTAGTCCCTGCTCCCTGGCTCTAGTCCCTGCTCCCTGGCTCTAGTCCCTCCTTCATGGCTCTAGTCCCTGCTCCCTGGCTCTAGTCCCTGCTCCCTGGCTCTAGTCCCTGCTCCCTGGCTCTAGTCCCTGCTCCCTGGCTCTAGTCCCTGCTCCCTGGCTCTAGTCCCTGCTCCCTGGCTCTAGTCCCTGCTCCCTGGCTCTAGTCCCTGCTCCCTGGCTCTAGTCCCTGCTCCCTGGCTCTAGTCCCTGCTCCCTGGCTCTAGTCCCTGCTCCCTGGCTCTAGTCTCTGCTCCCTGGCTCTGCCTGCTCCTGGCTCTAGTCCCTGCTCCCTGGCTCTAGTCCCTGCTCCCTGGCTCTAGTCTCTGCTCCCTGGCTCTAGTCCCTGCT
>NW_025751911.1:0-13962 GCF_021184085.1 Oncorhynchus gorbuscha | reverse complement strand
TGTCTATGTCGTCGGTGTGACTTTTACCACTTTACCAAATAGAGTTGATCAACACTGCCATCTAGTGGTAAAACCGCGCTAACTGCAGTATCAATCCCTTCTAGAAACCCATGCTTTTATCCAACACTTCTTACAGTGCAACAATGTATGACCCCTGCATAATTAAACCCACAGTCGTTCTCTTGCCAACACAGCTATATATCCACTACTGGTAATTTCCCAGAGACCTCCACACTAGGCTCAGTCAGCAAAATAAGAACAATTTGGTCAGTGCTCATGTTTGTCCTATTTCACACAAGTAAAAGTGTGTATTAATACGCGTGTGTGATTTCAAAATGTTTTTTTTTTCATATTCCAATTCCCCCTGAGTCACCGTCAAAAACTGTGTTCCTATTCTTCTCTATGTAGTCCACTATGTAGTCCACTATATAGGGAACACTATGTAGGTAACACTATGTAGGGAACACTATGTAGGGAACACTATGTAGGTAACACTATGTAGGGAACACTATGTAGATAACACTATGTAGATAACACTATGTAGATAACACTATGTAGGGAACACTATGTAGATAACACTATGTAGATAACACTATGTAGGGAACACTATGTAGGGAACACTATGTAGATAACACTATGTAGATAACACTATGTAGATAACACTATGTAGATAACACTATGTAGATAACACTATGTAGGGAACACTATGTAGGGAACACTATGTAGATAACACTATGTAGATAACACTATGTAGATAACACTATGTAGATAACACTATGTAGGGAACACTATGTAGATAACACTATGTAGATAACACTATGTAGATAACACTATGTAGGGAATACTATGTAGGTAACACTATGTTGCTATGCAGGGAACACTATGTAGGAAACACTATGTAGATAACACTATGTAGGTAACACTATGTAGGGAACACTATGTAGGGAACACTATGTAGGGAACACTATGTAGTCCACTATGTAGGGAACACTATGTAGAGAACACTATGTAGGTAACACGATGTAGGGAACACTATGTAGGGAACACTATGTAGATAACACTATGTAGATAACACTATGTAGATAACACTATGTAGATAACACTATGTAGGGAACACTATGTAGATAACACTATGTAGATAACACTATGTAGAGAACACTATGTAGGGAATACTATGTAGGTAACACTATGTTGCTATGCAGGGAACACTATGTAGGAAACACTATGTAGATAACACTATGTAGGTAACACTATGTAGGGAACACTATGTAGGGAACACTATGTAGGGAACACTATGTAGTCCACTATGTAGGGAACACTATGTAGAGAACACTATGTAGGTAACACGATGTAGGGAACACTATGTAGTCCACTATGTAGGGAACACTATGTAGGGAACACTATATATGGAACACTATGTAGGGAACACTATGTAGGGAACACTATGTAGTCCACTATGTAGGTAACACTATGTAGAGAACACTATGTAGTAACACTATGTAGGGAACACAATGTAGGTAACACTATGTAGATAACACTATGTAGATAACACTATGTAGGGAACACTATGTAGATAACACTATGTAGGGAACACTATGTAGAGAACACTATGTAGGGAATACTATGGTGGTAACACTCATATGCTATGCAGGAACACTATGTAGGTAACACCATGTAGGGAACACTATGTAGGGAACACCATGTAGGGAACACCATGTAGTCCACTGCGGAACACTATGGAACACTATATATGGAACAGAGACCATGTAGGGAAATACTATGGTGGGAACACTATGTAGTCCACTATGTAGGTAACACTATGTAGGAACACTATGTAGTAACACTATGTAGGTAACACTCACAATGTAGAGAACACTATGCAGATAACACTATGTAGGTAACATTTAGCAACACTATGTAGGAACACAAATGTAGGTAACACTATGTAGGGAACACTATGTAGGTAACACTATGTAGGTAACACTATGTAGGAATACTAAGGGAACACTCACTATGTAGGTAACACTCATGTAGGAACACTATGTAGTCCATCATGTAGGGAACACTATGTAGAGAACACTCATGTAGGGAAATATCATGTAGTGAACACTATGCAGGCAACACTCATGAGGCAATACCATCTGGGGAACACTATGGTGGGTAACACTCATGTAGAGAACACTCATTTAGTAACACTATGTAGGGAACACCATGTAGGCAACACTACATAGGGAACACTATGTAGGCAACACTATGGTGGAACACCTATGCAGGTAACACTATGTAGGAACACTTTATGTAGGTAACATCTATATAAGGAACACTCATGTAGGTGACACTCATGTAGGAACACTCATGTAGGGAACACTATGTAGGAAACACTATGTAGGGAACACTATGTAGAGAACACTATGTAGGTAACACTATGTAGGTAACACTATGTAGGGAACACTATGTAGAGAACACTATGTAGAGAACACTGTAGGGAACACTATGTAGGGAACACTATGTAGGGAATGTACTTCCTGTTGTGGTCCATAAGATGTGGTCTTGGTATTTCCTGTCTTGGTACTTTCTGTTGTAGTCCATAAGAATATGTTGTCTTGGTACTTCCTGTTGTAGTCCATAAGAAGATGTTGTCTTGGTACTTCCTGTTGTAGTCCATAGGAAGGATATAAAACACTGTACTCTGGTCCATAACAAGGTGTTGCTGGTAAAACCGGTGTCTGTATATAGCCTCGCTACTTTTATTAGATAGTTTTAGGGTTAGGGGTTAGTTGTAGGGTTAGGGGTTAGTTTTAGGGTTGGGGGTTAGTTTTAGGGTTAGGGGTTAGTTGTAGGGTTAGTGGTTAGTTTTAAGGTTAGGGGTTAGTTTTAGGCTTAGGGGTTAGTTTTAGGGTTCGGGGTTAGTTTTAGGCTTAGGGGTTAGTTGTAGGGTTAGGGCTTAGTTTTAGGGTTAGGGGTTAGGTTTAGGCTTAGGTGTTAGTTTTAGGCTTAGTGGTTAGTTTTAGGTTAGGGTTAGGTTTAGGCTTAGGGTTAGTTTTAGGGTTAGGGTTAGGGGTTAGGTTTAGGCTTATGTGTTAGTTTTAGGCTTAGGGGTTAGTTTTAGGGTTCGGGGTTAGTTTTAGGCTTAGGGGTTAGTTTTAGGGTTAGGGGTTAGTTGTAGGGTTAGGGGTTAGGTTTAGGCTTAGGGGTTAGTTTTAGGCTTTGGGCTTAGGGGTTAGTTTTAGGGTTAGGGGTTAGTTGTAGGGTTAGGGCTTAGTTTTAGGGTTAGGGGTTAGGTTTAGGCTTAGGTGTTAGTTTTAGGCTTAGGGGTTAGTTTTAGGGTTACGGGTTAGTTTTAGGGTTAGGGGTAAGTTTTAGGGTTAGGGGTAAGTTTTAGGGTTAGGGGTTAGGGAAAATAGGATTTTGAATGGGAATCATTCGTGTGTGTGTGTGTGTGTCCAAGACATGCAGAGCCTGGAGCGTCTGTTGAGGGAGGCGGTGTGTAGTGGGCAGCCTCGGACCCACCGGCCCTGGAGGAAGGTTCTGATCATGGTGGAAGGAATCTACAGGTTAGTACACACCTAATTATTCTCTGGGACAGTGGGCAGCTCTCTCTCTCTCTGTCTCTCTGTCTCTCTCTCTCTCTGTGTCTCTGTCTCTCTGTCTCTCTCTCTCTCTCTGTCTCTCTCTCTGTCTCTCTCTGTCTCTCTCTCTCTGTCTCTCTCTCTCTGTCTCTCTCTGTCTCACTCTGTCTCTCTCTCTGTCTCTCTCTCTGTCTCTCTGTCTCTCTCTCTCTCTGTGTCTCTGTCTCTCTGTCTCTCTCTCTCTCTCTCTCTCTGTCTCTCTCTCTCTGTCTCTCTCTGTCTCTCTCTCTCTGTCTCTCTTCTCTCTCTCTCTGTCTCATCTGTCTCTCTCTGTCTCTCTCTCTGCCTCTTTCTCTGTCTCTCTCTGCTCTCTCTCTGTCTCTCTCTCTGTCTTCTCTTCTCTGTCTCTCTCTGTCTCTCTCTCTCTCTGTCTCTCTCTCTGTCTCTCTCTCTCTCTGTCTCTCTCTCTGTCTCTCTCTCTGTCTGTCTCTCTCTGTCTCTCTCTCTGTCTCTCTCTCTGTCTCTCTCTCCCAGATGCAGACCACAAAATAATCAATAGTTTAATGAACTGGCAACACACAAACAGAGAACACAGGTATAAATACCCAGGGGATAATGGGGAAGATGGGCGACACCTGGAGGGGGGTGGAGACAATCACAAAGACAGGTGAGACAGATCAGGTTGTGACAGTACCTCTAGGGCACCACCTAACGTCCCACCTGGGTGCACCTGGTTGACCGGGGTGTGGCGATGAGGCCTGGGTCCAGGATGTCCCTGGCGAGTCAAGCGCCTCTCTTCCGGGCCATAACCCTCCTAGTCAACCAGGTACTGGAACCCCTGCCCCGGGTTGAACCTTCCAGGAGACGCCTCACCGTTTAAACTTGTTGGTCAGACGGGGGGAGAGGATGGGTCCTGGAAATAGGGAGACAAAGCGCTGAGACATGGGTTTGAGTCTGGATACATGAAAGGTGGGGTGTATACAAAGGGGCAACAGAAGGACTGTGAGACATGGGTTTGACTCTGGATACGTGAAAGGTGGGGTGTATACAAAAGGGTAGGGGGCAACAGAAGACAAACAGCAGATGGTCTAATGATCTTGGAGATGGGGAACGGGCCAGTAAACCGGGGGGAGAGTTTGCGGGATTCCACCCGGAAGGACAGATCCCAGGTGGAAAGCCATACCTTCTGTAGAAGACGATACCGGGGAGCCAGTGTCCGATGGCGGTCCGCTTGTCGACGATACCTTGAGGAGGGCCGACCGGGCTGTCCTCCAGGGAAGAAGGTATGACGACCTCCTCTTCCTGCTCAGGGAAGAGTGGGGGCTGATACCCTATGGAACACTCAAACGGTGATAGGCCCATGGCAGAACAGGGAAGGATCCACCCACACCAGCTGCTGGCTCCAGGTGGTGGGGTTGATGGAGACTAGGCAGCGCAGGGTGGTTGGCTCGTTCTGACCGGCCATTAGACTGGGGGTGGAACCCGGAGGACAGGCTGGCCTACGACCCAATGAGAGTGCAGAATGCCTTCCAGAACCAGGACGAGAACTGAGGGCCATGATCGGAGACCATGTCCATGGACAGTCCATGGATCCGGAAGACATGCTGCACCATGAGCTGGGTCGTC
Organism: Oncorhynchus gorbuscha; assembly: GCF_021184085.1. Lineage (NCBI taxonomy): Eukaryota > Metazoa > Chordata > Actinopteri > Salmoniformes > Salmonidae > Oncorhynchus > Oncorhynchus gorbuscha. The sequence goes on along the minus strand of NW_025751911.1, from coordinate 8,767 downwards.
TCCTTGGCAACTAAGGGCAACTTGGGGAGCGGAATGAAGTAGGCAGCCTTGGAATGAAGGAGGAATGAAGTAGGCAGCCTTGGAATGAAGGAGGAATGAAGTGGGCAGCGATCCACCACGGTCAGGTTGGCCTTGTTGCCATCAGACGGGGGGAGACCCGTGACAAAGTCCAGGGAGATGTGAGACCAGGGGCAATGAGGGACAGGCAGAGGTTGGAGGAGGCCAGCCGGAGCTTGTCGAGGGGATTGGTTCCGTGCACAGACCGTGCAGGCGGCGACAAAGGTGGCAACGTCCGGACCATGGCAGGCCAATTAAAGCGTTGTCGCACGAAGGCCATGGTCCGCTGGGAGCCCGGGTGGCAGGAAAGATGGAGGAATGGGCACTTTCCAGGAACGTGGAGCAGACAGCATCAGGCACGAACATCCGGTTACCAGGGTTTGGCTCGGACCGCTGCGCCTCCCGGACCTGTTTCCCGATTCCCCAGCTGAGTGCCGTCGCCAGGCACGAGGTGGGAAGGATGGTCTCGGGCTCCGGGGTGGGAGCCGTGGGGTTATAGTGGCGATACAGGGCATCCAGCCTGACGTTCCTGGACCCCGGCCGGTAGGAGAGGGAAAAGTTGAACCAGGTTAACAGCATCTCGCCTGCCTGGAGTTGAGGCGCTTGGCGGTGCGGAGATACTCCAGGTTTCTGTGGTCGGGAAGAGAGATAGAGAGATTGGGTAATAGTGGTTATGTAATCAGGGAGAGATGGGTATTAGAGGTAATGTAACCAGGGAGACAGAGAAAGATGGTATTAGAGGTAATGTAACCAGGGAGACAGAGAAAGATGGTATTAGAGGTAATGTAACCAGGGAGACAGAGAAAGATGGTATTAGAGATAATGTAACCAGGGAGACAGAGAAAGATGGTATTAGAGGTAATGTAACCAGGGAGACAGAGAAAGATGGTATTAGAGATAATGTAACCAGGGAGACAGAGAAAGATGGTATTAGAGGTAATGTAACCAGGGAGACAGAGAAAGATGGTATTAAAGGTAATGTAACCAGGGAGACAGAGAAAGATGGTATTAGAGATAATGTAACCAGGGAGACAGAGAAAGATGGTATTAGAGGTAATGTAACCAGGGAGACCGAGAAAGATGGTATTAGAGATCATGTAACCAGGGAGACAGAGAAAGATTTTATTAGAGGTAATGTAACCAGGGAGACAGAGAAAGATGGTATTAGAGATCATGTAACCAGGGAGACAGAGAAAGATGGTATTAGAGATAATGTAACTCAGTGTATATCTCTGTGCCCTTTTCTAGTATGGAGGGGTCTGTGGTGCGTCTGCCAGACATCGTAGCCCTGAAGAAGAAGTACAAGGCCTACCTGTACCTGGACGAGGCTCACAGTATCGGGGCGGTGGGGCCGACAGGGAGGTGTGACAGAACTGTTTGGTCTGGACCCCTCGGACATCGACGTCATGATGGGAACGTTCACCAAGAGTTTTGGGGCTGCAGGAGGATACATCGCTGGGAAAAGGGTAGGTGGGCATTCCTGGGCATTCCTGGGCATTCCTGGGCATCCCTGGTCAATTAGATGAACTTGTCATTAGTCCTGGGTCATGTTCAGCAAGGAGAACACGTCTTGGAATGTTTTTTTTTATGTTTTGAAGCTAACTCCACTCCCCAGATGTGTAGTTAAAGACTAGGATGTGGAGACAGACAGACAGACAGACAGACAGACAGACAGACAGACAGACAGACAGACAGACAGACAGACAGACAGACAGACAGACAGACAGACAGACAGACCGACTAACTCCACTCCCCAGATGTGTAGTTAAAGACTAGGATGCTGAGACAGACAGACAGACAGACAGACAGACAGACAGACAGACAGACAGACAGACAGACAGACAGACAGACAGACAGACAGACAGACAGACAGACAGACAGACAGACAGACAGACAGACAGACAGACAGGCCTAACTCCAGTCCACAGATGTGGGCTGGATTTCGGACATGTTCCTAGTTGAATTCAGTCGGAGCAAAACCCCTTCAAGGCCCTAAAGCAGAGATAGTTACCCAGCCCTAGCTAGAACCAGATGTCTGCATGTTTCAGGGTTCATTAACCCCCCAGGGCTGACAAAACTGATCCTGTCAACCACTAGCTGAATGAATCTACTGTTGACGTTTAGGAACAGTGAGCATGACAGGCATCACGCTTTGGGGCGGCAGGTGGTTAGATTGAGGGGACGGCAGGTAGCCTAGTGGTTAGAGTGTAGGGACGGTAGGTACTCTAGTGGTTAGAGTGTAGGGACGGTAGGTAGCCTAGTGGTTAGAGTGTAGGACGGTAGGTAGCCTAGTGGTTGAAGTGTAGGGACGGTAGGTAGCCTAGTGGTTAGAGTGTAGGGATGGTAGGTAGCCTAGTGGTTAGAGTGTGGGGACGGTAGGTAGCCTAGTGGTTAGAGTGTAGGGACGGTAGGTAGCCTAGTGGTTAGAGTGTAGGGATGGTAGGTAGCCTAGTGGTTAGAGTGTAGGGACGGTAGGTAGCCTAGTGGTTAGAGTGTAGGGACGGTAGGTAGCCTAGTGGTTAGAGTGTAGGGACGGTAGGTAGCCTAGTGGTTAGAGTGTGGGGACGGTAGGTAGCCTAGTGGTTAGAGTGTAGGGACGGCAGGTAGCCTAGTGGTTAGAGTGTAGGGACGGCAGGTATCCTAGTGGTTAGAGAGTAGGGACGGTAGGTAGCCTAGTGGTTAGAGTGTGGGGACGGTAGGTAGCCTAGTGGTTAGAGTGTAGGGACGGTAGGTAGCCTAGTGGTTAGAGAGTAGGGACGGCAGGTAGCCTAGTGGTTAGAGTGTAGGACGGTAGGTAGCCTAGTGGTTAGAGAGTAGGGACGGTAGGTAGCCTAGTGGTTAGAGTGTAGGGACGGCAGGTAGCCTAGTGGTTAGAGTGTAGGGACGGCAGGTAGCCTAGTGGTTAGAGTGTAGGGACGGTAGGTAGCCTAGTGGTTAGAGTGTAGGGACGGCAGGTAGCCTAGTGGTTAGAGCGTAGGGACGGTAGGTAGCCTAGTGGTTAGAGTGTGGGGACGGTAGGTAGCCTAGTGGTTAGAGTGTAGGGACGGCAGGTAGCCTAGTGGTTAGAGTGTAGGGACGGCAGGTAGCCTAGTGGTTAGAGTGTAGGGACGGTAGGTAGCCTAGTGGTTAGAGTGTAGGGGGGAGGTATCCTAGTGGTTAGAAGTGGGACGGGGCAGGTAGCCTAGTGGTTAGAGTGTAGGGACGGTAGGTAGCCTAGTGGTTAGAGTGTAGGGACGGCAGGTAGCCTAGTGGTTAGAGTGGAGGGACGGCAGGTAGCCTAGTGGTTAGAGTGTAGGGACGGCAGGTAGCCTAGTGGTTAGAGGTAGGACGGTAGGTAGCCTAGTGGTTAGAGTGTAGGGACGGCAGGTAGCCTAGTGGTTAGAGTGTAGGGACGGCAGGTAGCCTAGTGGTTAGAGTGTAGGGACGGCAGGTAGCCTAGTGGTTAGAGTGTAGGGACGGTAGGTAGCCTAGTGGTTAGAGTGTAGGGACGGTAGGTAGCCTAGTGGTTAGAGTGTAGGGACGGTAGGTAGCCTAGTGGTTAGAGTGTAGGGACGGTAGGTAGCCTAGTGGTTAGAGTGTAGGGACGGTAGGTAGCCTAGTGGTTAGAGTGTAGGGACGGTAGGTAGCCTAGTGGTTAGAGTGTAGGGACGGTAGGTAGCCTAGTGGTTAGAGTGTAGGGATGGTAGGTAGCCTAGTGGTTAGAGTGTAGGGACGGCAGGTATCCTAGTGGTTAGAGAGTAGGGACGGTAGGTAGCCTAGTGGTTAGAGTGTGGGGACGGTAGGTAGCCTAGTGGTTAGAGTGTAGGGACGGGAGGTAGCCTAGTGGTTAGAGTGTAGGGACGGTAGGTAGCCTAGTGGTTAGAGGTAGGGACGGCAGGTAGTCCTAGTGGTTAGAGTGTAGGGACGGCAGGTAGCCCAGTGGTTAGAGTGTAGGGACGGCAGGTAGCCTAGTGGTTAGAGTGTAGGGACGGGAGGTAGCCTAGTGGTTAGAGTGTAGGGACGGCAGGTAGCCTAGTGGTTAGAGTGTAGGGACGGCAGGTAGCCTAGTGGTTAGAGCGTAGGGACGGCAGGTAGCCCAGTGGTTAGAGTGTGGGGACGGTAGGTAGCCTAGTGGTTGCAGTGTAGGGACGGCAGGTAGCCTAGTGGTTAGAGTGTAGGACGGCAGGTAGCCTAGTGGTTAGAGTGTAGGGACGGTAGGTAGCCTAGTGGTTAGGAGTGTAGGGGCGGCAGGTAGCCTAGTGGTTAGAGAAGTAGGGACGGTAGGTAGCCTAGTGGTTAGAGTGTGGGGACGGTAGGTAGCCCAGTGGTTAGAGTGTAGGGACGCAGGTAGCCTAGTGGTTAGAGTGTAGGGACGGCAGGTAGCCTAGTGGTTAGAGTGTAGGGATCGGCAGGTAGCCCAGTGGTTAGAGTGTAGGGACGGTAGGTAGCCTAGTGGTTAGAGTGTGGGGACGGTAGGTAGCCTAGTGGTTAGAGTGTAGGGACGGTAGGTAGCCTAGTGGTTAGAGGGAGGGACGGCAGGTAGCCTAGTGGTTAGAGTGTAGGGACGGCAGGTAGCCTAGTGGTTAGAGTGTAGGGACGGCAGGTAGCCTAGTGGTTAGAGAGTAGGGACGGTAGGTAGCCTAGTGGTTAGAGTGTGGGGACGGTAGGTAGCCTAGTGGTTAGAGTGTAGGGACGGTAGGTAGCCTAGTGGTTAGAGTGTAGGGACGGCAGGTAGCCTAGTGGTTAGAGGTGGGATCTTAGGTAGCCTAGTGGTTAGAGTGGGGACGGCAGGTAGCCTAGTGGTTAGAGTGCCAGGGACGGCAGGTAGCCTAGTGGTTAGAGTGTAGGGACGGCAGGTAGCCTAGTGGTTAGAGTGTAGGGACGGGAGGTAGCCTAGTGGTTAGAGTGAGGGACGGAGGTAGCCTAGTGGTTAGGAGTGGAGGGACAGTAGGTAGCCTAGTGGTTAGAGTGGAGGGACGGTAGGCAGCCTAGTGGTTAGAGTGAGGGACGGTAGGTAGCCTAGTGGTTAGGAGTGGAGGGACGGGAGGTATTTGCAGTGGTTAGAGTGAGGGACCCAGGTATCCTAGTGGTTAGGAGTGAGGGACGGTAGGTAGCCTAGTGGTTAGAGTGGAGGGACGGGAGGTAGCCTAGTGGTTAGGAGTGTAGGGACGGCAGGTAGCCTAGTGGTTAGAGGGGAGGGACGGCAGGTAGCCTAGTGGTTAGAGTGTAGGGGACGGCAGGTAGCCTAGTGGTTAGAGTGTAGGGACGGCAGGTAGCCTAGTGGTTAGAGAGTAGGGACGGCAGGTAGCCTAGTGGTTAGAGTGTAGGACGGCTGGTAGTCCAGTGGTTAGGGTAGCCTAGGGACGGTGGGACGGTAGCCTAGTGGTTAGAGTGTAGGGACGGCAGGTAGCCTAGTGGTTAGAGTGAGGGACGGTAGGTAGCCTAGTGGTTAGAGCGTAGGGACGGGGTGGTAGCCTAGTGGTTAGAGTGAGGGACGGCAGGTAGCCTAGTGGTTAGAGTGTAGGGACGGTAGGTAGCCTAGTGGTTAGAGTGTGGGGGATCGGCAGGTAGCCTAGTGGTTAGAGTGTAGGGATCGGCAGGTAGCCTAGTGGTTAGAGTGTAGATCGGCAGGTAGCCTAGTGGTTAGAGTGGAGGGACGGTAGGTAGCCTAGTGGTTAGAGGGAGGGGCGGCAGGTAGCCTAGTGGTTAGAGGGAGGGACGGCAGGTAGCCTAGTGGTTAGAGTGTGGGGACGGTAGGTATCTAGTGGTTAGAAGAGAATGGTAGGGACGGCAGGTAGCCTAGTGGTTAGAGTGTAGGGACGGCAGGTAGCCTAGTGGTTAGAGTGTAGGGATCTGGTAGCCTAGTGGTTAGAGTGTAGGGACGGCAGGTAGACTAGTGGTTAGAGTGTGGGGGCGCAGGTAGCCTGGTGGTTAGAGTGTTGAACTTGTAACCGAAAGGTTGCAAGATCTAATCCCCAGCTGACAAGGTAAAAATCTGTCATTCTGCCCCTGAACAAGGCAGAAAAACTCACTGTTCTAGGCCATCATTGAAAATATGAATTTGTTCTTAACTGACTTGCCTAGTAAAATAAAGGTAAAAATAAAAAACTTCTGCCTCACTACAACACGGTCTCTTTACAGTTAGTTGCTGCACTGGTATCTAAATGTCTTCCTGTTGTATTCAGTCTTCAGATGGCTGAGGAACTGTGACAGAAATGGTTTTTCAGGCTCACGTTGTGTCACTGAGCTCCCTCTACATTATGGTCTTATGTCATTTGAGAACAGTTGACTAAGTCAGTGGGTCTCAGTTCTCTCCTCAGGGACCCACAGCTGTTCCAGCGGGTCTCAGTTCTCTCTCCCTCAGACCCACAGCTGTACCAGAGGGGTCTCAGTTCTCTCCTCAGGGACCCACAGCTGTTCCAGAGGGTCTCAGTTCTCTCCTCAGGGACCCACAGCTGTTCAGAGGTCTTAGTTCTCTCCTCAGGGACCCAGCTGTTCTAGAGGGTCTCAGTTCTTCCTCAGGGACCCACACTGTTCCCAGCTGGTCTCAGTTCTCCTCAGGGACCCACAGCTGTTCCAGAGGGTCTCAGTTCTCTCCTCAGGGACCCACAGCTGTTCCAGAGGGTCTCAGTTCTCTCCTCAGGGACCCACAGCTGTTCCAGAGGGTCTCAGTTCTCTCCTCAGGGACCCACAGCTGTTCCAGCGGGTCTCAGTTCTCTCCTCAGGGACCCACAGCTGTTCCAGCGGGTCTCAGTTCTCTCCTCAGGGACCCACAGCTGTACCAGAGCTACCACACCTGATTCAACTAGACAATTATTAACACAATAATAACACCTAGAGAAGTTTAACAATGTAACATTATGGTTAAACAGAATAAATCCCTGTATGGTTCTATAGTACAAAACTATCAACAAAGAACCTTTAAGATTGAGAAAGGTTTTTTATAGAACCATTCTTTATAGAACCTTAGGAAAGGGTTCTTTATAGAACCTTAGGAAATGGTTCTTTATAGAACCTTAAGAAAGGAGTTCTTTATAGGAACAGGAAAAATGGTTCTTTATAGAACCTTAGGAAATGGTTCTTTATAGAACCTTTTAGAAAAATGGTTCTTTATAGAACCTTAGGAAATGGTTCATTATAGAACCTAAGAAAGGGTTCTTTATAGAACCTTAGAAATGAAATGGTAGTTCTTTATAGAACCTTAGGAAATGGTTCTTTTATAGAACCTTAGGAAATGGTTCTTTATAGAATCTTAGGAAATGGTTCTGCTATGGATAGAAGCCAAATAACCCTTATTTGGCACAATATAGAATGGTGGACGGTGGACGACCTGAGTAGCCTCTCCCACAGTGTGTAATGTTGCCCTGTGATTGGTCTGTATTACAGGAGCTGGTGGACGACCTGAGTAGCCTCTCCCACACTGTGGTGTATGCCTTGGCCACATCTCCCATCACATATATACTGTATGTGTATTCATGGCTCTAATGTTATAAACTGTACTCTCTCTCTCTCTCTCTCTCTCTCCTCTCTCTCTCCCTTCCTCTCGCTCTCTTTCTCTCCCTCTCTCACTCTTCTCTCTCTCACTCTTTCTCTCCCTCTCTCACTCTTCTCTCTCTCACTCTTTCTCTCCCTCTCTCACTCTTCTCTCTCTCACTCTTTCTCTCCCTCTCTCACTCTTCTCTCTCTCACTCTTTCTCTCCCTCTCTCACTCTTCTCTCTCTCACTCTTTCTCTCCCTCTCTCACTCTTCTCTCTCTTGCTCTCTTTCTCTCACTCTTCTCTCTCCCTCTCTCTTGCTCTCTTTCTCTCACTCTTCTCTCTCCCTCTCTCTTTCTCTCTCTCTCTCACTCTTCTCTCTCCCTCTCTCTTGCTCTCTTTCTCTCTTTCTCTCACTCTTCTCTCTCCCTCTCTCTTGCTCTCTTTCTCTCACTCTTCTCTCTCCCTCTCTCTTGCTCTCTTTCTCTCACTCTTCTCTCTCCCTCTCTCTCTCTCTCTCTCACTCTCTCTCTCCCTCTCTCTTGCTCTCTTTCTCTCCCCTCTCTCTTGCTCTCTTTCTCTCACTCTTCTCTCTCCCTCCCTCTCGCTCTCTTTCTCTTTTTCTCTCTCCCTCTCACTCTTCTCTCTCCCTCGCTCTCTTTCTCTTTTTCTCTCTCCCTCTCACTCTTCTCTCTCCCTCCCTCTCGCTCTCTTTCTCTTTTTCTCTCTCTCTCTCACTCTTCTCTCTCTCTCTCTCACTCTTTTCTCTCTTTCTCTCTCTCTCTCTCTCTCTCTCTCTCTCTCTCTCTCTCTCTCTCTCTCTCTCTCTTCTCTCTCTCTCTCTCTCTCTCTCTCTCTCTCTCTCACTCTTCTCTCTCTCTCTCTTCTCTCCCTCTCTCACTCTTCTCTCTCTTGCTCTCTTTCTCTCATCTCTCTCTCTCCTCTCTCTTTCTCTTTCTCTCTCTACTCTCTCTCTCTTCTCTCTCTCTCTCACTCTCTCTCCTCTCTCTCTTCTCTCTCTCTCTCTCTCTCACTCTTCTCTCTCTCTCTCTTGCTCTCTTTCTCTCACTCTTCTCTCTCTCTCTCTTGCTCTCTTCTCTCACTCTTCTCTCTCCTCTCTCTTGCTCTCTTTCTCTCACTCTTCTCTCTCTCTCTCTCTTGCTCTCTTTCTCTCTCTCTCTCTCTCTCACTCTCTCTCTCTTGCTCTCTTCTCTCCTCTCTCTTGCTCTCTCTCTCTCTCTCTCTTGCTCTCTCTC
>NW_025751910.1:0-13963 GCF_021184085.1 Oncorhynchus gorbuscha | reverse complement strand
TGACGTATTCAGACCCCCTTTCTTTTCCCACATTATGTTACGTTACAGCCTTCTACTAAAATGGATTAAATAAACTATTTCTCTTCACATCTACACACAATACCCCATAATGACAAAGTAAACAGGTTTTTCAGAATCTATTGCAAATTCATAAAAATAAAAAATAAACTTATTTACATAAGTATTCAGACCCTGTGCTATATGACTGGAAATTGAGCTCAGGTGCATCTTGTTTCCATTGAGAATTCTTGATGTTTCTACAACTTGATTGGAGTCCACCTGTGGTAAAATCAATTGATTGGACACGATTTGGAAAGGCAAACACCTGTCTATATAAGGTCCCACAGTTGACACTTCATGTCGGAGTAAAAACCAAGCCATGAGGTTGAATGAATTGTCCGTAGAGCTCCGAGACAGGATGGTATCGAGGCACAGATCTGGGGAAGGGTAGCAAAACATTTCCGCAGCATTTAAAAATAAAAAAACTTTATTTAACTACGCAAGTCAGTTAAGAACAAATTCTTATTTTCAATGACTGCCTAGGAACAGTGGGTTAACTGCCTGTTCAGGGGCAGAATGACAGTTTTGTACCTTGTCAGCTCGGGGTTTGAACCTGCAACCCTCCAGTCAACAGTCCAACCACTAGGCTGCCATTGAAGGTCCCCGAGAACACAGGGGCTCCATCATTCTTAAATGGAAGAAGTTTGGAACTACCACTCCTCAGTAAAAGGCAAATGTGAGCCCGCTTGAGTTTGCCAAAAGGCACCGAAAGAGAAACAAGATTCTCTGGTCTGATGAACCCAAGATTGAACTCTTTGGCCTGAATGCCAAGCGTCACTCCTGGAGGAAACCTGAAAATGAGTGGCCCAGCCAGAGCCAAAACCTCTGGAGACCTGAAAATAGCTGTGCAGTGACGCTCCCTATCCAACCTGACAGAGCTTGAGAGGATCTGCAGAGAAGAATGTGAGAAACTCCCAAATACAGGTGTGCCAAGCTTGTAGCGACGTACCCAAGAAGACTCAAGGCTGTAATCGCTTCCAAAAGTGTTTCAACAGAGTAAAGGGTCTGAATACTTATGGAAATGTGATATTTCCTTTTCTTTTTAATATATATTTTTGCAAATATTTCTAAACCTGTTTTTGCTTTGTCATTATGCAATGTGTAGCTGGCGTGTTATGGAGTATTGTGGCGTCGTGCATGGTGTGTGACGTCATTATAGATATTGTGTAGATTGAAATAGATTCGCTGGAGTCGTGTCTCTGACTGCCACACTGACTCCATGGAATCTATTTTTAAAATGAAGGCTGTAAAAGAGTCAAAGGGGTGAGGATACTTTCGGAAGGCATTTGGAAAGTATTCAGACCCTTTGACCTTTTTCCACACATTTTGTTACGTTACATTTTATTCTAAAATGTATGCAATTTTTTCCCTCAATCTACACACAATACTCCATAATGACACATTACTCCACAATACTCCATAATGACACAATACTCCATGTAAAAATGGAATTATGTTTGTAGAAATGTTTACGAATGAATACAAAATAAAGCTGAAAATGTCTTGAGTCAATATAGTATTCAACCCTGTTATGTCAAGCCTAAATCCGTCCAGGAATGATAATGGTGCTTAACAAACCTTTACACATATTGCATGGACTCTATATAGGTAATAATAGAGTTTGACATTCTTTTGATTTTTTGAATAAACTCTGCTTCATCCCTGTACCTCACACACACTACAATTATCTGAGCCTCTCAGTAATTAAGTACAAATGTACTGCTAAACAAATGTACTACTCGAGGATTGGATCGGGTGTTACATTTGAGCACACTCACACATACAATTATCTGTAAAAAGGCCTCTCAGTAAGAGGTACATTTGAAGAGCACCTCACACACACACAATTATCTGTAAGGCCTCAATCAAGGAGTACAATGTACTACTAAACAAATATGTACTACTCGATGTTGAATCTGATGGTACATTTGAAACACCTCACACATACAATTATCTGTAAGGGCCTCTCCAAATCGAGGAGTACATTTGAAACACCCTCACACACACACACTTATCTGTAAGGCCTCTCAATCGGAGGTACATTTGAAACACCTCACACACACTTATCTGTACAAGGCCTCAATCGAGGTACATTTGGGAAACACCTCACACACACACACACACTTATCCTGTAGCAAAAAAAGACCTCTCAATCGAGGGTACATTTGAAACACCTCACACATACACACTTATCTGTAAGGCCTCTCAATCGAGGAGTACATTTGAAACACCTCACATTATCTGTAAAATCGTCATTTGAAACACAGATTCTCACAAAGACCAGAGGTTTTGCAATGCCTCGTAAAGAAAGGCGTCGAACCTAAATGACGAAGTGAAAAGAAGACCGCCTGTACAGAATAACACTATTCCCAAAACATACATTGTGTTTGGGTAACAAAAGGCACTAAAGTAAAAACCGCAACAAAAAAGTAACAAAGAATTTTACTTCATGTCCTGAATATAAAGTGTTATGTTTGGGGCAAATCCAACACGTCAGAGTACCACTTTTATATTTTTAAGCATGGTGGTAACTGCATCATATTATGGGTATGCTTGTCATTGGCAAGGACATGGGAGTTTTTTTTAAGGATAAAAAGAAACAGGATAAAGAGCTAAGCACAGGGATTATCCTAGAGGAAACCCTGGTTCAGTCTGCTTTCCACCAGACACTGGGAGACATTCACCTTTTCAGCAGGACAATAACCTGGTTCAGTCTGCTTTCCACCAGACACTGGGAGACATTCAGTCTGCTTTCCACCAGACACTGGGAGACATTCACCTTTCAGCAGGACAATAACCTGGTTCAGTCTGCTTTCCACCAGACACTGGGAGACATTCACCTTTTCAGCAGGACAATAACCTGGTTCAGTCTGCTTTCCACCAGACACTGGGAGACATTCACCTTTCAGCGGGACAATAACCTGGTTCAGTCTGCTTTCCACCAGACCCTGGGAGATGAATTCACCTTTCATCAGGACAATAACCTGGTTCAGTCTGCTTTCCACCAGACACTGGGAGATGAATTCACCTTTCAGCAGGACAATAACCTGGTTCAGTCTGCTTTCCACCAGACACTGGGAGATGAATTCACCTTTCAGCAGGACAATAACCTGGTTCAGTCTGCTTTCCACCAGACACTGAGGAGATGAATTCACCTTTCAGCAGGACAATAACCTGGTTCAGTCTGCTTTCCACCAGACACTGGGAGATGAATTCATCTTTCAGCAGGACAATAACCTGGTTCAGTCTGCATGCTTTCCACCAGACACTGGGAGATGAATTCACCTTTCAGCAGGACAATAACCTGGTTCAGTCTGCTTTCCACCAGACACTGGGAGATGAATTCACCATTCAGCAGGACAATAACCTGGTTCAGTCTGCTTCCACCAGACACTGGGAGACATTCACCTTTTCAGCAGGACAATAACCTGAAACACAAGGCCAAATCTACACTGGAGTTGGTTACCAAGACGATATTGAATGTTCCTGAGTGGCCTGAGTCGTGGACCAAATCTGCTTGAATCCAATGGCAGGTCCTGAAATGGTTGCCTAGCAACGATTAACTACCAACTTCACAGAGCTTTAACATTTTTTAAATGTATTTAAGTAAGCAAATTTTGTACAATTCAAGGTTTGCAAAAGCTCTTAGACTTACCCAGAATGACTCGGCTGTAACCGCTGCCAAAGGTGATTCTAACAAGTATTGACTCGGTGTGAATTCATACGTAAATGAGATTTGCTTTCATTTTCAATACATTTTGCAAACGTGTAAAAAAAAAAAAAAAACATTTAAAACAAGTATCTAATATCTTGTCATTATGGGGTATTGTGTGTGTGTAGATGGGTGAGAGAGGAAAAGGAATCCATTTTGAATTCAGGCTGTAACACAACAAAATGTGTAATGCGTCAAGGTGTATGAATTCTTACAGAAGGCTTTGTATACAAACAGACCTATTCCCTCTTAACTAAAGAGCCTGTTTTTACTATGTTGGTCTGATCACATGGATGAATGTAGTCATGTTACTTACAGAAGGTTTTGTATACAAACAGACCTATTCCCTCTTAACTAAAGAGCCTGTTTTTACTATGTTGGTCTGATCACATGGATGAATGTAGTCATGTTACTTACAGAAGGCTTTGTATACAAACAGACCTATTCCCTCTTAACTAAAGAGCCTGTTTTTACTATGTTGGTCATGTTTGAGACCTGTTTTCAGGCCCCATGTCTACAACACACCGTCGTCATCATCCTACTCCAAACCAACGCCTGTGGTGAAGTCTGGAGGTGGCGTTGTGAAGAAGGAAAACACAACGAGTTCTGGGAGACTGATCCCTCTCTGGGTCCAGTTCCTGGTCTTCCTGGTCCTAGCCGGGTTGCTCTACTTCATATTCACTAACATGGAGTCTGCAGAGAGTAGCCCCTTTAACAGAATCCAATGATCAAAACATTTACAAATAAATGTCAATCTGGGATATGTTCTTTTAGGCCTAACGGTCCAAAAATGGGGAAGTACTATTTGTTCTTGAGCTATAAGAATCACTCGTTTTCTGATGGACAATGTTTATTTTTTAAATGTTTCATTACGTGTGTCCGAATGAATATGACCCAGTTATATATAATGACACTTCCTATGTCTGTTTTTTTTTTATCTTTTAACTCTTTTTGCATGTTCTTTAAGGTGACTGGGTTCTGGGAACTTTACTATTGGTGAAAGGAAAGCTGTAACATTTCCTCCTGTCTCAACTCCTATGTAATGACTAGACGGTGATGTAATAGTGTTTTGTTTATCAGAACTACCTTGGGGTGCTTCTACTGTGGGGTAACAGTACTGTCTTCATCTTCACAAATGTAGAGAGCCCGCGGCCCACCAGTAAATGTAGAGAGCCCGCGGCCCACCAGTAAATGTAGAGAGCCCGCGGCCCACCAGTAAATGTAGAGAGCCCGCGGCCCACCAGTAAATGTAGAGAGCCCGCGGCCCACCAGTAAATGTAGAGAGCCCGCGGCCCACCAGTAAATGTAGAGAGCCAGCGGCCCACCAGTAAATGTAGAGAGCCCGCTGTCCACCAGTAAATGTAGAGAGCCCGCGGCCCACCAGTAAATGTAGAGAGCCCGCGGCCCACCAGTAAATGTAGAGAGCCAGCGGCCCACCAGTAAATGTAGAGAGCCAGCGGCCCACCAGTAAATGCAGAGAGCCCGCTGTCCACCAGTAAATGTAGAGAGCCATGGCCCACCAGTAAATGTAGAGAGCCAGCGGCCCACCAAATGTAGAGAGCCCATGCCGTACCAGTAAATGTAGAGAGCCCGCGGCCCACCAGTAAATGTAGAGAGCCCGCGGCCCACCAGTAAATGTAGAGAGCCCGCGGCCCACCAGTAAATGTAGAGAGCCCGCTGTCCACCAGTAAATGTAGAGAGCCAGCGGCCCACCAGTAAATGTAGAGAGCCCGCGGCCCACCAGTAAATGTAGAGCCCGCGGCCCACCAGTAAATGTAGAGAGCCCGCGCCCACCAGTAAATGTAGAGAGCCCGCGGCCCACCAGTAAATGTAGAGAGCCCGCGGCCCACCAGTAAATGTAGAGAGCCCGCGGCCCACCAGTAAATGTAGAGAGCCAGCGGCCCACCAGTAAATGTAGAGAGCCAGCGGCCCACCAGTAAATGCAGAGAGCCAGCTGTCCACCAGTAAATGTAGAGAGCCCGCGGCCCACCAGTAAATGTAGAGAGCCAGCGGCCACCAGTAAATGTAGAGAGCCCGCGGCCCACCAGTAAATGTAGAGAGCCCGCGGCCCACCAGTAAATGTAGAGCCCGCGGCCCACCAGTAAATGCAGAGAGCCCGCGGCCCACCAGTAAATGTAGAGAGCCCGCGGCCCACCAGTAAATGTAGAGAGCCCGCGGCCCACCAGTAAATGTAGTAGAGCCCGCGGCCCACCAGTAAATGTAGAGAGCCCGCTGTCCACCAGTAAATGTAGAGAGCCCGCTGTCCACCAGTAAATGCAGAGAGCCCGCCCCACCAGTAAATGTAGAGAGCCCGCGGTCCACCAGTAAATGTAGAGAGCCCGCGGCCCACCAGTAAATGTAGAGAGCCCGCGGCCCACCAGTAAATGTAGAGAGCATGTAGAAAAACACATCTAAGTTTAACTGGATAATCTCTAGTTATTTCTGGAAGTTAGCTGGCTAACTCATGGATCCTGCATTGTAGTACCGGTATACCCCTCAGGAGAACCCCGGCCCACCTGGCGCTAAAGTTCTAAATGACTTTACAAAACTCTAAATGACTTTACAAAACTCTAAATGACGTTACACAATGACATTACACAATTCTAAATGACCTAACACAACTCTAAATGACGTTACAAAATTCTAAATGACGTTTTAAAGTTGTAAATTACTTAAAGTTGTAAATGACGCTTTAAAGTTCTAAATAACTTTGCAAAATTCTAAATGACGTATTAAAGTTCTAAATGATGTTACAAAATTCTAAATGACGTTTTAAAGTTCTAAATGACGTATTAAAGTTCTAAATGACGCTTTAAAGTTCTAAATAACTTTGCAAAATTCTAAATGACGTTTTAAAGTTGTAAATTACTTAGTTGTAAATGACGCTTTAAAGTTCTAAATAACTTTGCAAAATTCTAAATGACGTTTTAAAGTTCTAAATGACTTATTAAAGCTATAAATGATGTTACAAAATTCTAAATGGCGTTTTAAAGTTCTAAATGACGTATTAAAGTTCTAAATGACGCTTTAAAGTTCTAAATGACGTATTAAAGTTCTAAATAACTTTGCAAAATTCTAAATGACGTTTTAAAGTTCTAAATGACTTATTAAAGCTCTAAATGATGTTACAAAATTCTAAATGACGTTTTAAAGTTCTAAATGATCGGATTAAAGTTCTAAATGACGCTTTAAAGTTCTAAATGACTTTACAAAATTCTAAATGGCGTTTAAAGTTCTAAATTACTTTACAAAATTCTAAATGACGCTTTAAAGTTCTAAATGACTTTACAAAATTCTAAATGACGCTTTAAAGTTCTAAATGACTTAACAAAATTCTAAATGACGTTTTAAAGTTCTAAATTACTTTACAAAATTCTAAATGACGCTTTAAAGTTCTAAATGACTTTACAAAATTCTAAATGACGCTTTAAAGTTCTAAATGACTTTACAAAATTCTAAATGACGCTTTAAAGTTCTAAATGACTTTACAAAATTCTAAATGACGTTTAAAGTTCTAAATTACTTATTAAAGCTCTAAATGATGTTAAAAATACTAAATGACGCTTTAAAGTTCTAAATGACGTATTAAAGTTCTAAATGACGCTTTAAAGTTCTAAATGACTTTACAAAATTCTAAATGACGTTTTAAAGTTCTAAATGATGTTACAAAATTCTAAATGACGTTTTAAAGTTCTAAATGACGTTACAAAATTCTAAATGACATTAAAGTTGTAAACAGATCTTTGAACTGTTAATGATTTCTATCCATACATTTCTAGAACTGTAATTGCTGTGGTCGGTGTATCGTCATTTTTAAATGTAATGTGAGTTGTGGTTTTGTTAGATGAACTCATGCCACCGGTTCTTTATAGTTTTCTACACCTGCAGTATCATTTTCTAACAAAGTCACTTTTTAAAGTTTTCAGACACTTGTCTGTTTTATCAGAGGAGATCACTTTGGTCACACAAGAATGTTTATAAGCACAGGTTAATGATTTCTGTGTCCTATATAGGCAATGGGATGCCATTTAGGACAGACCCCGGTTTACAAATGAAAATACCTTCAGCAGGACAGCAACTTTTCAAATATACTATTTTGTATCCAGCCATTGAGTCATTCATAGGATTCTCCAACTTTAAAAATAAACGTTTTTATATCAATTTGTCTGCTATTTCTTTATTTCATTAGAGGTTAGTAGTATTAACTAGTAGAAGATATAAACTGTATTAACAGAATGGAAAATTAGAGGTTAGTAGTATTAACTAGTAGAAGATATAAACTGTATTTAACAGAATGGAAAATTAGAGGTTAGTAGTATTAACTAGTAGAAGATATAAACTGTATTAACAGAATGGAAAATTAGAGGTTAGTAGTATTAACTAGTAGAAGATATAAACTGTATTAACAGAATGGAAAATTAGAGGTTAGTAGTATTAACTAGTAGAAGATATAAACTGTGATAACAGAATGGAAAAATCCTTTTTTCTTTGCCAATTTGTCCCCAGCTCCACAGTGAATAGAACTTAGTGATATCGGTGAATGTGGAAATTCATAAACGGGTGAAATATAAAACCCCAATAGATTCTAGATACTACAGAGGGCATACGGGTCTCTCTCCGAGATGGAAAAATCCTTTTTTTCTTTGCGTCCCCAGCTCCAGGTCTCTCTATCGAGATGGGAAATTCGGGTCCCCCAATAGATTCTGACGATGGCACGGGTCTCTCTGAGATGGGCGTCCCCACGAGTCTCTCTGAGATGGACGTCCCAACGTGTCTCTCTCGAGATGGACGTCCCAACGGTCTCTCTCTGAGATGGACGTCCCAACGGGTCTCTCTGAGATGGACGTCCCAAGGGTCTCTCTCGAGATGGACGTCCCCACGGGTCTCTCTCCTGAGATGAACGTCCCCACGGGTCTCTCTCTGAGATGGACGTCCCCAGGGTCTCTCTCTGAGATGGACGTCCCAACGGGTCTCTCTCCGAGATGGACGTCCCAACGGGTCTCCGAGATGGACGTCCCCACGGGTCTCTCTCCCGAGATGGACGTCCCCACGGGTCTCTCTGAGATGGACGTCCCAACAGGTCTCTCTCTGAGATGGAAGTCCCCACGGGTCTCTCTCTGAGATGGAAGTCCCAACGGGTCTCTCTGAGATGGACGTCCCCACGGGTTCTCTCTGAGATGGACGTCCCCACGGTTCTCTCTCTGAGATGGACGTCCCCACGGTCTCTGAGATGGACGTCCCCAACGGGTCTCTCTGAGATGGACGTCCCCACGGGTCTCTCCTGAGATGGACGTCCCCACGGGTCTCTCTCTGAGATGAGCGTCCCCCGGGTCTTCTCTGAGATGGACGTCCCAACGGGTCTCTCTGAGATGGACGTCCCAACGGGTCTCTCTCTGAGATGGACGTCCCAACGGGTTTCTCTGAGATGGACGTCCCAACGGGTTTCTCTGAGATGGAAGTCCCAACGGGTCTCTTCTCGAATGGACGTCCCAACGGGTCTCTCTGAGATGGACATCCCACGGGTCTCAAAGCCATCTTTCCAAATGGGCCGAAGCCTGGGCATCGAGGCTTAGCGTCACAACTATCAGTAAGATGATCCCAGATCTGTTCGTGCAGCCTTTGCCAACTCCTATAGCTGCAACATTAGACATTTCTCTTAACCATAGATCACAATCTGTAAAAGCAAGAATTCATTATCCTTGATGTTGTCCCCTGTTAATTTACTGTGCTCTTTTAATCAAATTAGACAAATTGTGTAAACACATTAACAAGAAACCTAAATTATGTTTCACAGTCAAACTTAAAGTCTTAGTACCAGTATCAAACTTCTAGCCTGGTCCCAGATCTGTTTGTGTCGTCTTACCCACTTCTGTTGTTATTGTCTCACCAACAGTGGCAAGTCAGCACAAACAGACCCGAGACAGGCTATCAAACTCCTCCATTCAGGAGCAGAGCTGACAAACCTAAGTGAATCTTTCTTCAGTCCAACAAGTGTCCACTGTTCTCTTGTTGACCATCAGTCTTATTCAGCCATCATTTAAAGGCCCAACCATACATTTAAAATGTGATTTTCTTTGTGTTTTATATATATATATTTCCACATTGAGGTTGGAATAATACTGTGAAAATGATGCCCTTTTAGTGTAAGTGCTGTTTGAAAAGATGGCCCTGAAATTTCAGCCTGTTTTTGGTGGATGGAGATTTGACCTACCTGAGTGGCATCACTAGGCGGTATATTAGTTAACACTAATAACTAGTTCCGTTTTCAGACCACCCGAGACAGTCCTAGAAAAATTATTGCTTGAGAAATTATTTGCAAAATAAGCAATTTTTTTTGTTTATTTTTTTTCATTTTTTATTTGAAAACAAATCACAGTAAAGTACTTAATTGTTACACAGAAATGATTTGAGATAAAAACCACTACATTGGATATTTTAAATCATTGGAACACAGTGCAGTTCTATTTCATGTCCACCATTGTCAGTTGTATGAATCTGAGAACTGGTCCAGAAAGGTCAATATAGTCAACGCCTTTTCATAGCTGATTGTAGTGTTTATTATTACAGTGTACCTGGTATATAGATGATGACCTAACAATACTCTACCTACAAGTGCTGCTGAAGTCATACCTAATGCAGGATTCTACCAGGTACTACTAGTAGACGCTGAGAGATTGAGGCATTTCGTGTCGATGTCTCCTTCGTAGTGCTTTCGGATAACTTGGTCTTGTGTCTTCTCCACCTGTGCTCCAGAGCCATCCTTCAGGAAGGTTTGTCAGCTCAGGAATGTCTCCCCATGGTTCCATCTTTAATGGTTCTCTCAAAAACATAGCAACATGCCCAACTCACAATTTTATTGCCAAGGCAACGTAAGTGTTCTCCACACCTGTTGGTCAAATCAGACATGTAAATGGACGTGTCAGTGTGTTCATGGTTATATGCAGGAGGATTCATCTAAATGACCTTGACAGTGGTGGCGAAGACAACCAGGAATACAAACTGATATGCTTTGTTTCACCATTGTTTCTATGCATATCAGTTTAGATTCCAGCAGGGTTAGGGTCAATTCCATTTCAATTCAGGAAGAACAATGAAATTCCTATTCTCTTCAATACTTTTCAATGAGGAAAATGTGGAATTGGTTTTACTTTCTGAATTGACTGGAAATGGATCCCGACCCCAAACTTGGATTCTAGGCTAAAGCTAGGAGTGGGAAGTGGAAATATATATGACAAGGACTCACAGGTTCTGGTCTCTCTCTCTAGCTCCGAGGGTTTCTTCTCCCTCTTGCAGAGCACTCTGGCAACGATGATGATGATGATGAGGAGAGCCACGAGGAAGGTCAGAGCAGACGCCAGCCAGCTGATCACCATAGGGCTCAACATCGGGTCTGGGTCTGGTGAGGGTGGCCACAACCCAGATGGACCGACAGTCAGTATATGAAAGTATAAACAGTTTACATTAGAGTTTATCATTATAATTCATTACAACTAAACACCAACTCATCTACTTATATAATCACCTGTGTTTCTGGTGCTCTAGTAACCTGGCCTCATGACACCCATCCACAAGGCCTGAGGTGGTGCTCTAGTAACCTGGCCTCATGACACCCATCCACAAGGCCTGAGGTGGTGCTCTAGTAACCTGGCCTCATGACACCCATCCACAAGCGCTGGGCCCAGGTGGTGCCTAGTAACCTGGCCTCATGACACCCATCCACAAGGCCTGAGGTGGTGCTCTAGCAACCTGGCCTCATGACACCAATCCACAAGGCCTGAGGTGGTGCTCTAGTAACCTGGCCTCATGACACCCATCCACAAGACTGAGTTGGTGCCCTAGTAGACTGGCCTCATGACACCCAATCTACAAGGCCTGAGGTGGAGCCCCCAGTAGACTGGCCTCATCACACCCATCCACAAGGCCTGAGGTGGTGCCTAGCAGACTGGCCTCATCACCCCATCCACAAGGCCTGAGGTGGTGCCCTAGCAACCTGGCCTCATCACACCCATCCACAAGGCCTGAGGTGAGCCCCAGACTGGCCTCATCACACCCATCCACAGGCCTGGGTGGTGCCCTAGTAGACTGGCCTCATGACACCAATCTACAAGGCCTGAGGTGGAGCCCAGTAGCCTGGCCTCATGACACCCATCCACAAGGCCTGAGGTGGTGCTCTAGTAACCAGGCCTCATGACACCAATCTACAAGGCCTGAGGTGGAGCCCTAGTAGCCTGGCCTCATGACACCCATCCACAAGGCCTGAGGTGGTGCTCTAGTAGCCTGGCCTCCGCGACACCCATCCACAAGGCCTGAGGTGGTGCCGTAGTAACCTGGCCTCATGACACCCATCCACAAGGCCTTCTGAGGGGTGGTGCCTGACACTCATCCACAAGGGCCTGAGCCTGGCCTCATGACACCCCATCCACAAGGCCTGAAGTGGTGCCCTAGTAACCTGGCCTCATGACACCCATCCACAAGGCCTGAAGTGGTGCCCTAGTAACCTGGCCTCTGACACCCATCCACAAGGCCTGAGGTGGTGCCTAGTAACCTCCACAAGGCCTCATGACACCCAATCCACAAGGCCTGAGGTGGTGCCCTAGTAATCTGGCCTGCTGGTTACCCATCCACAAGGCCTGAGGTGGTGCCCTAGTAACCTGGGCTCACACACCCATCCACAAGCACTGGAGGTGGTGCCCTAGTAACCTGGCCTCATGACACCCATCCACAAGGCCTGAGGTGGTGCCCTAGTAACCTGGCCTCATGACACCCATCCACAAGGCCTGAGGTGGTGCCCTAGTAACCTGGCCTCATGACACCAATCCACAAGGCCTGAGGTGGTGCCCTAGTAACCTGGCCTCATGACACCCATCCACAAGGCCTGAGGTGGTGCCCTAGTAACCTGGCCTCATGACACCCATCCACAAGGCCTGAGGTGGTGCCCTAGTAACCTGGCCTCATGACACCAATCCACAAGGCCTGAGGTGGAGCCTTAGTAGACTGGCCTCAAATATGTTTGTGTTGTCTTGGCAACTCAACAACCATAGGAGTAGGCCATACAGCACAAACACATCTGGGACCAGGCTACTGCCCTAGATGTTGACTAGCATGGCCTCACCTCCGATGGACCAGGCTACTGCCCTAGATGTTGACTAGCACGGCCTCATCTCCAATGGACCAGGCTACTGCCCTAGATGTTGACTAGCATGGCCTCACCTCCGATGGACCAGGCTACTGCCCTAGATGCTGACTAGCATGGCCTCACCTCAGATGGACCAGGCTACTGCCCTAGATGTTGACTAGCACGGCCTCACCTCCGATGGACCAGGCTACTGCCCTAGATGCTGACTAGCATGGCCTCACCTCAGATGGACCAGGCTACTGCCCTAGATGTTGACTAGCACGGCCTCACCTCCGATGGACCAGGCTACTGCCCTAGATTTTGACTAGCACGGCCTCACCTCCGATGGACCAGGCTACTGCCCTAGATTTTGACTAGCATGGCCTCACCTCAGATGGACCAGGCTACTGCCCTAGATGCTGACTAGCATGGCCTCACCTCAGATGGACCAGGCTACTGCCCTAGATGTTGACTAGCACGGCCTCACCTCCGATGGACCAGGCTACTGCCCTAGATGTTGACTAGCACGGCCTCACCTCCGATGGACCAGGCTACTGCCCTAGATGTTGACTAGCACGGCCTCACCTCCGATGGACCAGGCTACTGCCCTAGATGTTGACTAGCACGGCCTCACCTCCGATGGACCAGGCTACTGCCCTAGATGTTGACTAGCATGGCCTCACCTCCGATGGACCAGGCTACTGCCCTAGATTTTGACTAGCATGGCCTCACCTCAGATGGACCAGGCTACTGCCCTAGATGCTGACTAGCATGGCCTCACCTCAGATGGACCAGGCTACTGCCCTAGATGTTGACTAGCATGGCCTCACCTCAGATGGACCAGGCTACTGCCCTAGATGTTGACTAGCATGGCCTCACCTCCGATGGACCAGGCTACTGCCCTAGATTTTGACTAGCATGGCCTCACCTCAGATGGACCAGGCTACTGCCCTAGATGTTGACTAGCATGGCCTCACCTCAGATGGACCAGGCTACTGCCCTAGATGTTGACTAGCATGGCCTCACCTCCGATGGACCAGGCTACTGCCCTAGATTTTGACTAGCATGGCCTCACC
>NW_025751909.1:0-12500 GCF_021184085.1 Oncorhynchus gorbuscha | reverse complement strand
ATATATTCTTTCTTAGACAGTCCGCAGATGCAGGAGTGCCGTCACTTTGCAAATGTTGAGTGCTTTGTTGGCCCCTCCTTGGGGGTGTGTGTATGTGTGTGTCTGTGTGTGGAGCAGCATGGGTACATGTCTTTTTCTCTCCTCCCATCGAGAGTGCGACGGTGTTAGGCGGTGGTGTGTGTCTGTGTGTGGAGCAGCATGGGTACATGTCTTTTTCTCTCCTCCCATCGAGTGCGACGGTGTGAGGCGGTGGTGTGTGTTGTGTGGCAGCGTTTCTGTGGTCCTTGATGTATGAATGAATGTTAAAACACACCCTAGCTGTCTGCCACCTGAGAGATGAGTGTGAGATCTGTGTCTGCTTCCCAAATGTCACCCTTATTCCCTATTTGGTGCACTAGGGCCCATAGATCTCTGGTCAAAAGTAGTGCACTATATAGGAATAGGGTTTCATTTGGCCCACGTTCAGTACCTTTGATATTGGCTATGTGTGATATTGTTGCTCCTCAAGAGTTTTAGGAATAAACAACTGTTGGCTTCCCGTTGGTTTAAAAGCAAGGCAACAAGACATGATGTTTTACCCACAATTCTCTGGTCTCTAGTTGCAGCTTCTGACTCTCTCCCTACCCTCGCTCCCTCTTTCTTTCTCCCCTCTCTTCCTTTCCGTCTCTTCTGATAAGGGGAATAAATTGTGAGGACGTTCAATGAATATCCACTAGAGACAGGAGAGAGAGACTGAGAGAGAGAGAGACTGAGAGAGAGAGACTGAGAGAGAGAGAGAGAGAGAGAGAGAGAGAGAGAGAGAGAGAGAGAGAGAGAGAGAGAGAGAGAGAGAGAGAGAGAGAGAGAGAGAGAGAGAGAGAGAGAGAGAGAGAGAGGACAGAGAGAGACAGAGACAGAGAGGAAGAGAGAGAGACAGAGTGGAGAGGGACAGAGACAGGAAGAAAGAGACAGAGGGACAGAGGGAAGAGAGAGACAGAGGGACAGAGGGAAGAGAGAGACAGAGGGACAGAAGGAGGACAGAGAGAGTGGAAGAGAGAGGGACAGAGAGGAAGAGAGAGACAGAGGGACAGAGTGGAAGAGAGAGACAGAGGGACAGAGTGGAAGAGAGAGACAGAGGGACAGAGTGGAAGAGAGAGACAGAGGGACAGAGAGGAAGAGAGACAGAGGGACAGAGAGGAAGAGAGAGACAGAGGGACAGAGTGGAAGAGAGAGACAGAGGACAGAGGGAAGAGAGAGACAGAGGGACAGAGAGGAAGAGAGAGACAGAGGGACAGTGTGGAAGAGAGAGACAGAGGGACAGAGTGGAAGAGAGAGACAGAGGGACAGAGAGGAAGAGAGAGACAGAGGGACAGAGAGGAAGAGAGAGACAGAGGGACAGAGAGGAAGAGAGAGACAGAGGGACAGAGAGGAAGAGAGAGACAGAGGGACAGAGTGGAAGAGAGAGAGAGGGACAGAGGAAGAGAGACAGAGGGACAGAGAGGAAGAGAGAGAGGAAGACAGAGGGACAGAGGAAGAGAGAGACAGAGGGACAGAGTGGAAGAGAGAAGAGAGAGGACAGAGGGACAGAGAGGAAGAGAGAGACAGAGGGACAGAAAGAGAGAGACAGAGGGACAGAGTGGAAGAGAGAGACAGAGGGACAGAGAGGAAGAGAGAGACAGAGGGACAGAGTGGAAGAGAGAGACAGAGGACAGAGTGGAAGAGAGAGACAGAGGGACAGAGAGGAAGAGAGAGACAGAGGGACAGAGTGGAAGAGAGAGACAGAGGGACAGAGTGGAAGAGAGAGACAGAGGGACAGAGAGGAAGAGAGAGACAGAGGACAGAGGGACAGAGACAGAGAAAGAGAGAGACAGAGGGACAGAGTGGAAGAGAGAGACAGAGGGACAGAGAGGAAGAGAGAGACAGAGGGACAGAGAAGGAAGAGAGACAGACAGAGGGACAGAGAGGAAGAGAGAGACAGAGGGACAGAGTGGAAGAGAGAGACAGAGGGACAGAGGGAAGAGAGAGACAGAGGGACAGAGTGGAAGAGAGAGACAGAGGAGGACAGAGTGGAAGAGAGAGACAGAGGGACAGAGAGGAAGAGAGAGACAGAGGGACAGAGTGGAAGAGAGAGAGACAGAGTGGAAGAGAGAGGACAGAGGGACAGAGTGGAAGAGAGAGACAGAGGGACAGAGAGGAAGAGAGAGACAGAGGGACAGAGAGGAAGAGAGAGACAGAGGGACAGAGAGGAAGAGAGAGACAGAGGGACAGAGAGGAAGAGAGAGACAGAGGAGACAGAGGGAAGAGAGAGAGACAGAGGGACAGAGAGGAAGAGAGAGACAGAGGGACAGAGTGGAAGAAAGAGACAGAGGGACAGAGTGGAAGAGAGAGACAGAGGGACAGAGTGGAAGAGAGAGACAGAGGGACAGAGTGGAAGAAAGAGACAGAGGGACAGAGTGGAAGAGAGAGACAGAGGGACAGAGTGGAAGAGAGAGACAGAGGGACAGAGTGGAAGAGAGAGACAGAGGGACAGAGTGGAAGAGACAGAGGGACAGAGTGGAAGAGAGAGACAGAGGGACAGAGTGGAAGAGAGAGACAGAGGGACAGAGAGGAAGAGAGAGACAGAGGGACAGAGAGGAAGAGAGAGAGAGGGACAGAGTGGAAGAAAGAGAGAGGGACAGAGTGGAAGAGAGAGACAGAGGGACAGAGTGGAAGAAAGAGACAGAGGGACAGAGTGGAAGAGAGAGACAGAGGGACAGAGTGGAAGAAAGAGACAGAGGGACAGAGTGGAAGAGAGAGACAGAGGGACAGAGTGGAAGAGAGAGAGAGACAGAGGGAAGAAAGAGACAGAGGGACAGAGTGGAAGAGAGAGACAGAGGGACAGAGTGGAAGAGAGAGACAGAGGGACAGAGTGGAAGAGAGAGACAGAGGGACAGAGTGGAAGAGACAGAGGGACAGAGTGGAAGAGAGAGACAGAGGGACAGAGTGGAAGAGAGAGACAGAGGGACAGAGAGGAAGAGAGAGACAGAGGGACAGAGAGGAAGAGAGAGACAGAGGGACAGAGTGGAAGAAAGAGACAGAGGGACAGAGTGGAAGAGAGAGACAGAGGGACAGAGTGGAAGAGAGAGACAGAGGGACAGAGAGGAAGAGAGAGAAGGTGGTTTGGTGCATCAGACTGCAAGCATTGGCTTTTTCCTCCACGAAGGTTCATCAGAGACCTGCATAGAGGCACTACTCTGAATACGGGATGGACTCCTCCCTCTCTCTCTCTCTCTCTCTATCTCTCTCTCTCTCCACCCACACTCTCTCTCTGCCCATCTTTTCCTCCCTATGTCCCTCTCTCCCTCTCCCCCCTCTCTCTGACTCGCTCTATCCCTCGTTCTTTAAACTCGAGAGAAATCAATTCCCACAAATTAATCATTCTGCCTAAAGTGGTTTGAGAGAGAGAAAGAGAGAGAGAAACAGAGAGTGGGGCAGAGAGGAAGAGAGAGACAAAGAAAGGGAGAGAGAGAAACAGAGAGTGGGGCAGAGAGGAAGAGAGAGACAGAGAAAGGGAGAGAGAGAAACAGAGAGTGGGGCAGAGAGGAAGAGAGAGACAGAAAGGGAGCGAGAGAAACAGAGTGGGGCAGAGAGGAAGAGAGAGACAAAGAAAGGGAGAGAGAGAAACAGAGAGTGGGGCAGAGAGGAAGAGAGAGACAAAGAAAGGGAGAGAGAGAAACAGAGAGTGGGGCAGAGAGGAAGAGAGAGACAAAGAAAGGAGAGGAGAAACAGAGAGTGGGGCAGAGAGGAAGAGAGACAAAGAAAGGGAGTGAGAGAAACAGAGAGTGGGGCAGAGAGGAAGATTTTTAGAC
This sequence comes from Oncorhynchus gorbuscha, assembly GCF_021184085.1. Lineage (NCBI taxonomy): Eukaryota > Metazoa > Chordata > Actinopteri > Salmoniformes > Salmonidae > Oncorhynchus > Oncorhynchus gorbuscha. The sequence goes on along the minus strand of NW_025751909.1, from coordinate 8,673 downwards.
AGAGAAAGGGAGAGAGAGAAACAGAGAGTGGGGCAGAGAGGAAGAGAGAGACAGAAAGGGAGCGAGAGAAACAGAGTGGGGCAGAGAGGAAGAGAGAGACAGAGAAAGGGAGAGAGACAGGGGATGGGGTAAAAGAGAGTAAATCATGTACATAATAAGGGGTTCAAGGCTATTTAAGCACTGTTTTGGATTGAATTTGGTTACGTGTTCAAGGCTATTTAAGCACTGTTTTGGAGGGGTGGAGACAAGCACAAAGACAGGTGAAACAGATCAAGGTGTGACAGTTCAGGAAATACAGTGTCTGAAAAAGCATTTGCCTCCTTTCTGATGTTTTCTATAAAGTTATATTTATATCCCATATTTTTTTAAACGGCCCACTCAAAGCAGACTCCTTTAACTCAGCAACATTTGTATGTTTTCAAGCACGAACTGCTGGTTTCAAAGTCCAGACCATCTCAATTGGGATTAGGTCTCAAAAACGTCACATTGGTTGATTTTTAACATGCCTCAGGACCTAGACGACCCTTAATAGAAGGAAGCTTGAATTCTGCTCTGTATCAGAGAATTCTAAGGAGATGTTGAATATCAGGCCACCCAAAGTCTGACCTAACCAGAGCTGAAGTGCAGCTGGGTCCTGCAGCAAGACAACGATCCAAAACACCAATCAATGTCTGAATGAAAATGCCTAAAAAGTCAACACATTTGAAGGTTTAGAACGGCCTAGTCAAAGTCCAGACCTAATCCCAATGGAGATGTTGAAGGTTTAGAACGGCCTAGTCAAAGTCCAGACCTAATCCCAATGGAGATGTTGAAGGTTTAGAATGGCCTAGTCAAAGTCCAGACCTAATCCCAATGGAGATGTTGAAGGTTTAGAATGGCCTAGTCAAAGTCCAGACCTAATCCCAATGGAGATGTTGAAGGTTTAGAACGGCCTAGTCAAAGTCCAGACCTAATCCCAATGGAGATGTTGAAGGTTTAGAATGGCCTAGTCAAAGTCCAGACCTAATCCCAATGGAGATGTTGAAGGTTTAGAACGGCCTAGTCAAAGTCCAGACCTAATCCCAATGGAGATGTTGAAGGTTTAGAACGGCCTAGTCAAAGTCCAGACCTAATCCCAATGGAGATGTTGAAGGTTTAGAACGGCCTAGTCAAAGTCCAGACCTAATCCCAATGGAGATGTTGAAGGTTTAGAACGGCCTAGTCAAAGTCCAGACCTAATCCCAATGGAGATGTTGAAGGTTTAGAACGGCCTAGTCAAAGTCCAGACCTAATCCCAATGGAGATGTTGAAGGTTTAGAACCGCCTAGTCAAAGTCCAGACCTAATCCCAATGGAGATGTTGAAGGTTTAGAACGGCCTAGTCAAAGTCCAGACCTAATCCCAATGGAGATGTTGAAGATTTAGAACGGCCTAGTCAAAGTCCAGACCTAATCCCAATGGAGATGTTGAAGGTTTAGAACGGCCTAGTCAAAGTCCAGACCTAATCCCAATGGAGATGTTGAAGGTTTAGAACGGCCTAGTCAAAGTCCAGACCTAATCCCAATGGAGATGTTGAAGGTTTAGAACGGCCTAGTCAAAGTCCAGACCTAATCCCAATGGAGATGTTGAGGCAGGACTTGACACGAGCAGCTTGAAAACCTACTAATCTTGCTGCGTTAAAGCAGTTCTGCATGAAAGAGACAAAAGTCCGACAACAACTGCAGGGAGCGTTTGGTTGCAGTCATTGCAGCTAAAGGTGGCACATTCAGTTATTCAGTGTAAGAGGGCAATTACTTTTTCCCACAGGGGCACATTGGCTGTTGCATAACTTTGTTCATAAAATAAATTCAGGGTTAGACCATTCAGACTTAATGCCTAACCTTAACCCTTACCTTAACCATTCAGACTTAATGCCTAACCTTAACCCTTACCTTAACCATTCAGACTTAATGCCTAACCTTAACCCTTATCTTAACCATTCAGACTTAATGCCTAACCTTAACCCTTACCTTAACCATTCAGACTTAATGCCTAACCTTAACCCTTACTTTAACCATTCAGACTTAATGCCTAACCTTAACCCTTACCTTAACCATTCAGCCTATCCCAAACCTTAACCCTTACCTTAACCATTCAGACGTAATGCCTAACCTTAACCCTTACCTTAACCATTCAGACTTAATGCCTAACCTTAACTCTTACCTTAACCATTAAGCCTACCCAAAACCTTAACCCTTACCTTAACCATTCAGACTTAATCTGTAGCTCAGTTGGTAGAGCATGGCGCTTGTAACGCCAGGGTAGTGGGTTCGATCCCCGGGACCACCCATACGTAGAATGTAAGCACACATGACTGTAAGTCGCTTTGGATAAAAGCGTCTGCTAAATGGCATATATTATTATTATTATATTATAACCTTAACCCTTACCTTAACCATTCAGACTTAATGCCTAACCTTAACCTTAACCCTTACCTTAACCATTCAGACTTAATGCCTAACCTTAACCCTTACCTTAACCATTCAGCCTATCCCAAACCTTAACCCTTACCTTAACCATTCAGACTTAATGCCTAACCTTAACCCTTACCTTAACCATTCAACCTATCCCAAACCTTAATCCTTACCTTAACCATTCAGACTTAATGCCTAACCTTAACCCTTACCTTAACCATTCAGCATATCCCAAACCTTAGCCCTTACCTTAACCATTCAGACTTAATGCCTAACCTTAACTCTTACCTTAACCATTCAGACTTAATGTCTAACATTAACCCTTACCTAAACCATTCAGACTTAATGCCTAACCAGAATCTTTTAGGAGATAATGCCTACCCTTAACCACTTCAAAATTGTCCAAATGTCCTTAGATGGACGTGAATAGTGACTTGTATCACGGGTGACCTGGCTGCTCACACACACACACACACACACACACACACACACACACACACACACACACACACACACACACACACACACACACACACACACACACACACACACACACACACACACACACACACACACACACACACACACACCACACACACACACAGAATCCACAAACACGCACATACACACACAGTCTTCATCCACACACACACACATACACACAGTCTCAATCCACACACACAGACATACACACAGTCTTCATCCACACACACACACACGCATACACGCATACACACATACACACAGTCTTCATCCACACACACGCATACACAAACACACAGTCTTAGTCCACACACACGCACGCACGCACGCACGCACGCACGCACACACACACACACACACAGTCTTCATCCACAAACACACACATACACACACACAGTCTCCATCCACACACACAGACATACACACAGTCTGCATCCACACAGTCTTAGTCCACACACACACACACACCACACACACACAACACACACACACACACACACACACACACACACACACACACACACACACACACACACACACACCACAAACACACACACACCACACACACACCACACACACACACACACACACAGTCTTCATCCACAAACACGCACATACACACACAGTCTTCATCCACACACACACACATACACACAGTCTCAATCCACACACACAGACATACACACAGTCTTCATCCACACACACACACACGCATAACCATACACACACACACAGTCTTCAACACAACGCATACACAAACACACAGTCTTAGTCGACACACACGCACGCACGCACGCACGCACGCACGCACGCACGCACACACACACACACACACAGTCTTCATCCACAAACACACACATACACACACACAGTCTCCATCCACACACACAGACATACACACAGTCTGCATCCACACAGTCTTAGTCCACACACACACACACACACACACACACACACACACACACACACACACACACACACACACACACACACACACACACACACACACACACACACACACACACACACACACACACACACACACACACACACACACACACACACACACACACACATCTGGGATTGTAATATCCACTGCCACATACAGTGAGGATGATCCAGTAAATGTGTGTTGGTGATATTTCACACTCTTAACACTTTCCTTTAGCCACAGCTGCACTGCAGGTAGTCTGAACATGGTGCAGTGCACAATGTCACACACCAACGAATGAACAAAACACAAGTGCAATGGTGCAGAAAAACACACACACACACACTCAGAGTGCTTGTGTGACAGCCTGTATGTGTGTCCATCCATACACCACTAGAGAGAGCTCAGTTGGTAGAGCATGGCGCTTGTAACGCCAGGGTAGTGGGTTCGATCCCCGGGACCACCCATACGTAGAATGTAAGCACACATGACTGTAAGTCGCTTTGGATAAAAGCGTCTGCTAAATGGCATATATTATTATTATTATATTATAACCTTAACCCTTACCTTAACCATTCAGACTTAATGCCTAACCTTAACCTTAACCCTTACCTTAACCATTCAGACTTAATGCCTAACCTTAACCCTTACCTTAACCATTCAGCCTATCCCAAACCTTAACCCTTACCTTAACCATTCAGACTTAATGCCTAACCTTAACCCTTACCTTAACCATTCAACCTATCCCAAACCTTAATCCTTACCTTAACCATTCAGACTTAATGCCTAACCTTAACCCTTACCTTAACCATTCAGCATATCCCAAACCTTAGCCCTTACCTTAACCATTCAGACTTAATGCCTAACCTTAACTCTTACCTTAACCATTCAGACTTAATGTCTAACATTAACCCTTACCTAAACCATTCAGACTTAATGCCTAACCAGAATCTTTTAGGAGATAATGCCTACCCTTAACCACTTCAAAATTGTCCAAATGTCCTTAGATGGACGTGAATAGTGACTTGTATCACGGGTGACCTGGCTGCTCACACACACACACACACACACACACACACACACACACACACACACACACACACACACACACACACACACACACACACACACACACACACACACACACACACACACACACACACACACACACACACACACACACAGTCTTCATCCACAAACACGCACATACACACACAGTCTTCATCCACACACACACACATACACACAGTCTCAATCCACACACACAGACATACACACAGTCTTCATCCACACACACACACACGCATACACGCATACACACATACACACAGTCTTCATCCACACACACGCATACACAAACACACAGCATACACAAACACACAGTCTTAGTCCACACACACGCACGCACGCACGCACGCACGCACGCACGCACACACACACACACACACACTTCATCCACAAACACACACACACACACACACACTCCATCACACACACACACACATACACACAGTCTGCATCCACACAGTCTTAGTCCACACACACACACACACACACACACACACACACACACACACACACACACACACACACACACACACACACACACACACACACACACACACACACACACACACACACACACACACACACACACACACACACACACACACACACACACACACAGTCTTCATCCACAAACACGCACATACACACACAGTCTTCATCCACACACACACACATACACACAGTCTCAATCCACACACACAGACATACACACAGTCTTCATCCACACACACACACACACGCATACACGCATACACACATACACACAGTCTTCATCCACACACACGCATACACAAACACACAGTCTTAGTCCACACACACGCACGCACGCACGCACGCACGCACGCACACACACACACACACACAGTCTTCATCCACAAACACACACATACACACAGTCTTCATCCACACACACACACATACACACAGTCTCCATCCACACAGTCTTAGTCCCACACAGTCACCACACACACACACACACACACACACACACACACACACACACACACACACACACACACACACACACACACACACACACACACACACACACACACACACACACACACACACACACACACACACACACACACACACACACACACACACATCTGGGATTGTAATATCCACTGCCACATACAGTGAGGATGATCCAGTAAATGTGTGTTGGTGATATTTCACACTCTTAACACTTTCCTTTAGCCACAGCTGCACTGCAGGTAGTCTGAACATGGTGCAGTGCACAATGTCACACACCAACGAATGAACAAAACACAAGTGCAATGGTGCAGAAAAACACACACACACACACTCAGAGTGCTTGTGTGACAGCCTGTATGTGTGTCCATCCATACACCATTAGAGAGAGTCTGACATGGCTCCATACACCATTGGACATAATCTGACACGTTTCAATACACCGTTGGACTGAATCTGACACGTTTCCATACACCATTGGACTGAATCTGACACGTTTCCATACACCATTGGACTGAATCTGACACGTTTCCATACACCATTGGACTGAATCTGACACGTTTCCATACACCATTGGACTGAATCTGACACGTTTCCATACACCATTGGACTGAATCTGATGCTGCTCCATACACCATTGGACATAATCTGACACGTTTCAATACACCATTGGACAGAATCTGACATGGCTCCATACACCACTGGAGAGAGTCTGATGCTGCTCCATACACCACTGGAGAGAGTCTGATGCTGCTCCATACACCACTGGAGAGAGTCTGATGATGCTCCATACACCACTGGAGAGAGTCTGATGCTGCTCCATACACCATTGGAGAGAGTCTGATGCTGCTCCATACACCACTGGAGAGAGTCTGATGCTGCTCCATACACCACTGGAGAGAGTCTGATGCTGCTCCGACCCAAAATGACAAGTACTTCTTTAGCCCCAGGACACACTTCCAATTCATTATCTCTGTCTGCCCAAACAACATCTGTGAAAGGGAGAGAGGGAGGAGAAGGGAGAGAGAGAAGGATAGGGGGTGGAGAAGAAGGAAAGATACAGGGAAAATATATATAGAGAGTAAAGGAGGTAGAGGGGGATGAGAGGGGGTGGAGAAGAGGAAGAGATAGACAGAGCATATATATAGAGAGAGAAGGAGGGAGAGGGGGAGGAGAAAAGAGAAAAGAGAGAGGGAGAGAGAGGTGGAGTGGAGAAAGGAGAAAAACACACACCATAGGAGACACACAAACCCTAGGAGACACACACACCTAGGAGACAAATACACACCATAGGAGAGACACACAAACCCTAGGAGACACACACACCCTAGGAGACACACACACCCTAGGAGACACACAAACCCTAGGAGACACACACACCCTAGGAGACAAACACACACCCTAGGAGACACATACACCCTAGGAGACACACAAACCCTAGGAGACACACACACCCTAGGAGACAAACACACACCCTAGGAGACAAACACACACCCTAGGATACACACACACAAACCCTAGGAGACACACACACCCTAGGAGACAAACACACACATCCTAGGAGACAAACACACACCCTAGGAGACACACACACCCTAGGAGACACACAAACCCTAGGAGACACACACACCCTAGGAGACAAACACAGACCCTAGGAGACACACACACCCTAGGAGACAAACACACACCCTAGGAGACAAACACACACCCTAGGATACACACACACACACTCTAGGAGACACACACACCTTAGGAGTCAAACACACACACCCTAGGAGACACACACACCGTAGGAGTCAAACACACACGCTAGGAGGAACACACACCCTAGGAGACAAACACACACGCTAGGAGACAAACACACCCTGGGAGACACACACCCTAGGAGACACACACACCCTAGGAGACACACACACCTTAGGAGACACACACACGCTAGGAGACACACACACCCTAGGAGACACACACACACGCTAGGAGACACACACTCCCCAGGAGACACATACACGCTAGGAGACACACACACCCTAGGAGACACACACACCCTAGGAGACAAACATACCCTAGGAGACACACACACCCTAGGAGACAAACACACACCCTAGGAGACACACACACCCTAGGAGACACACACATGCTTGGAGACACACACACACGCTAGGAGACACACACACCCTAGGAGACAAACACACACACGCTAGGAGACACACACACCCTAGGAGACACACACACCCTAGGAGACAAACACACCCCCTAGGAGACACACACACCCTAGGAGACACACACACGCTAGGAGACACACACACCCTAGGAGACAAACACACCCCCTAGGAGACACACACATCCTAGGAGACACACACACACACGCTAGGAGACACACACACCCTAGGAGACAAACACACCCCCAAGGAGACACACACACCCTAGGAGACACACACACCCTAGGAGACAAACACACACCCTAGGAGACACACACACACCCTAGGAGACACACACACACACGTGCTAGGACACACACACACCCTAGGAGACACACACACTAGGAGACACACACACGCTAGGAGACACACACACCCTAGGAGACACACACACACGCTAGGAGACACACACTCCCCAGGAGACACATACACGCTAGGAGACAAACACACCCCCAAGGAGACACACACACCCTAGGAGACACACACACCCTAGGAGACAAACACACACCCTAGGAGACACACACACACCCTAGGAGACACACACACACACGTGCTAGGACACACCACTAGGAGACACACACACTAGG
>NW_025751908.1:12500-13974 GCF_021184085.1 Oncorhynchus gorbuscha | reverse complement strand
CACAGCATTCAGCAGCAATACACCATCACCTTTTGATTTACGCTTAGTGGAGCTATATGGAGCTATCATTAGTTTTTCAACAGGACAATAACCCAACACACACCTCAAGGCTGTGTAAGGGCTATTTGACCAAGTAGAGTGATGGAGTGCTGCATCAGATGACCTGGCCTCCACAATCACCGAACCTCAACACAGATCAGATGGTTTGGGATAATTTGGATCGCAGAGTTAAGGAAAAGCAGCGTAAGTGCTCAGCATATGTGGGAACTCCTTCAAGACTGTTGGAAAATTGGAAAAGGAGAATTGGAAAAGGAGAATGCCAACAGTGTGCAAAGCTGTCATCAAGGCAAAGGGTGGCTAATTTGTAGAATATAAAATAGATAATCTATTTTGATTTGTTTAACCCTTCTTTTGGTTACTACATGATTCCATATGTGTTAGTTCATAGTTTTGATGTCTTCACTATTATTCTACAATGTAGAAAATAGTACAAATAAAGAAAAACCCTGGAATGAGTAGGTGTGTCCAAACATTTGACTGGTATTGTATATATGAATAAATTATATGGGTTGTATCCCAAATGGCATTCTATTCCCTACATAGTGCACTACTTTTGACTGGTACTGTATATATAAATATCTTTAAACATTTTCTGGAAGGAGAGAAGAGATTCTGGCGTGGAAAGTGTCCTGGTTTTGGAGGTGTTGAATGAGTCAGTTCCTAACTTAGACTATGCTACTGATGCACGGCTTCCTGTTTCTAAGGAGACCACTGCTTCCTGTCTTTAAGGAGGCCACTGCTTCCTGTCTCTAAGGAGGCCACTGCTTCCTGTCTCTAAGGAGGCCACTGCTTCCTGTTTCTAAGGAGACCACTGCTTCTTGTTTCTAAGGAGGCCACTGCTTCCTGTCTCTAAGGAGGCCACTGCTTCCTGTCTCTAAGGAGGCCACTGCTTCCTGTCTCTAAGGAGGCCACTGCTTCCTGTCTCCAAGGAGACCACTGCTTCCTGTCTCTAAGGAGGCCACTGCTTCCTGTCTCCAAGGAGACCACTGCTTCCTGTCTCTAAGGAGGCCTAAGCACTGTGTTGTTTGTGTATGGATGAATGTGTGGTTGACAAGCCTAATGCCAATGCATAGGCCTAGTCTATCAAGAGCTGGATTAAGCATTTAATATTGAATCACCCACATTTAAAAAAAAAGAAAATAATGGCAATATGGAATTATCCTAAAATATAATGACATGTAACACTTTCATCTGCTAGATACCTCGCTCACTGTCTGTTTTTAAGATCCCAATGGTTATTTAAGGTCTTGGCAACAACCATGTTACGCTCCTTGTTGTAGGCTGCGTCCCTAATGCCATTATAGTTCACTACTGTCACTACTTTACTTTAAGAAGTGCGCTTTATAGGGAGTAGGGTGCCATGTGAATTGTATTGTAGGGTGGCAGGGAACGGTGGGATTTGGGTACGAACACT
>NW_025751907.1:5000-13976 GCF_021184085.1 Oncorhynchus gorbuscha | reverse complement strand
CTTGATCCCTACAGAACAGGAGTGTCCTGGGTCATACCACTACTGTGTCTCCCTCTGACTTGATCCCTACAGAACAGGAATGTCCTGGGTCATACCACAACTGTGTCTCCCTCTGACTTGATCCATACAGAACAGGAGTGTCCTGGGTCATACCACTACTGTGTCTCCCTCTGACTTGATCCCTACAGAACAGGAGTGTCCTGGGTCATACCACTACTGTGTCTCCCTCTGACTTGATCCCTACAGAACAGGAGTGTCCTGGGTCATACCACTACTGTGTCTCCCTCTGACTTGATCCCTACAGAACAGGAGTGTCCTGGGTCATACCACTACTGTGTCTCCCTCTGACTGACTTGATCCCTACAGAACAGGAGTGTCCTGGGTCATACCACTACTGTGTCTCCCTCTGACTTGATCCCTACAGAACAGGAGTGTCCTGGGTCATACCACAACTGTGTCTCCCTCTGACTTGATCTCTACAGAACAGGAGTGTCCTGGGTCATACCACTACAGTGTTTCCCTCTGACTTGATCCCTACAGAACAGGAGTGTCCTGGGTCATACCACTACTGTGTCTCCCTCTGACTTGATCCCTACAGAACAGGGAGTGTCCTGGGTCATACCACTACAGTGTTTCCCTCTGACTTGATCCCTACAGAACAGGAGTGTCCTGGGTCATACCACTACTGTGTCTCCCTCTGACTTGATCCATACAGAACAGGAGTGTCCTGGGTCATACCCCTACTGTGTCTCCCTCTGACTTGATCCCTACAGAACAGGGAGTGTCCTGGGTCATACCACTACTGTGTCTCCCTCTGACTTGATCCCTACAGAACAGGAGTGTCCTGGGTCATACCACTACTGTACCTCCCTCTGACTTGATCTCTACAGAACAGGAGTGTCCTGGGTCATACCACTACTGTGTCTCCCTCTGACATGATCTCTACAGAACAGGGAGTGTCCTGGGTCATACCACTACTGTGTCTCCCTCTGACTTGATCTCTACAGAACAGGAGTGTCCTGGGTCATACCACTACTGTGTCTCCCTCTGACTTGATCCCTACAGAACAGGAGTGTCCTGGGTCATACCCCTACTGTGTCTCCCTCTGACTTGATCCCTACAGAACAGGGAGTGTCCTGGGTCATACCACTACTGTGTCTCCCTCTGACTTGATCCCTACAGAACAGGGAGTATCCTGGGTCATACCACTACTGTACCTCCCTCTGACTTGATACCTACAGAACAGGGAGTGTCCTGGGTCATACCACTACTGTGTCTCCCTCTGACTTGATCTCTACAGAACAGGGAGTGTTTAAGGACCTTTTCAGCCCGGTCACTGGTCCGAAAAGGAAAGATGGCCTGTCTGTGGCAGAAGTTACAAAAATATTACTATAATATGAAAATATATTAGAAGAAACGGTTCTATAAATATAGGTTCTAGATCTAGAAATCACCTTATTTAGCAGTGTAGGCTACCCTGGCTCTAGCCACACAAACAGGTTGTAAATTAATTTGTGACATCATTGCCAAGTTTAGCTTACTACTTCCCATCGTTGACAGACGATTTGACGATTTGAGAGTATGTGCTGTGCGTGCGTGCGTGCGTGCGTGCGTGCGTGCGTGCGTGTGTGTGTGTGTGTGTGTGTGTGTGACTGGCAGACTTCCTGTGTCAATGACTAACCTCTTCACCTCTCAACACAGCATGATGGAGGTGGTATCAATACGGCTGCCAAATGCCCACAGACTTTATAGAGGAGCTGAACTGACTTGATTTAGCCTCTGTTTCAAACCTCCACATTAGGAAATGTGCCTGAGAACGAGATGTGGGTCCTGCATGCTCTTGTGTGTGTGTTCGACACGTGGGAAGAGTTCTGCACCCAAAGGCATTATGACCGGGTCATGGGGGGCTGCGGTCTGAATTGATGATGACTTCAGTGCTGCCAGCTGTGGGCATGATGGAAATGAAAATAAACCCAACTCAAGGACACCTGTGACGTACGATTCCTGACATCTCAACTGTTACGTACACTAGATTCCTGACATCTCAACTGTTACGTACACTAGATTCCTGACATCTCAACTGTTACGTACACTAGATTCCTGACATCTCAACTGTTACGTACACTAGATTCCTGACATCTCAACTGTTACGTACACTAGATTCCTGACATCTCAACTGTTACGTACACTAGATTCCTGACATCTCAACTGTTACGTACACTAGATTCCTGACATCTCAACTGTTACGTACACTAGATTCCTTACATCTCAACTGTTACGTACACTAGATTCCTGACATCTCAACTGTTACGTACACTAGATTCCTGACATCTCAACTGTTACGTACACTAGATTCCTGACATCTCAACTGTTACGTACACTAGATTCCTGACATCTCAACTGTTACGTACACTAGATTCCTGACATCTCAACTGTTACGTACACTAGATTCCTTACATCTCAACTGTTACGTACACTAGATTCCTGACATCTCAACTGTTACGTACACTAGATTCCTGACATCTCAACTGTTACGTACACTAGATTCCTGACATCTCAACTGTTACGTACACTAGATTCCTGACATCTCAACTGTTACGTACACTAGATTCCTGACATCTCAACTGTTACGTACACTAGATTCCTGACATCTCAACTGTTACGTACACTAGATTCCTGACATCTCAACTGTTACGCACACTAGATTCCTGACATCTCAACTGTTACGTACACTAGATTCCTGACATCTCAACTGTTACGTACACTAGATTCCTTACATCTCAACTGTTACGTACACTAGATTCCTTACATCTCAACTGTTACGTACACTAGATTCCTGACATCTCAACTGTTACGTACACTAGATTCCTTACATCTCAACTGTTACGTACACTAGATTCCTTACATCTCAACTGTTACGTACACTAGATTCCTGACATCTCAACTGTTACGTACACTAGATTCCTTACATCTCAACTGTTACGTACACTAGATTCCTGACATCTCAACTGTTACGTACACTAGATTCCTTACATCTCAACTGTTACGTACACTAGATTCCTGACATCTCAACTGTTACGTACACTAGATTCCTGACATCTCAACTGTTACGTACACTAGATTCCTGACATCTCAACTGTTACGTACACTAGATTCCTGACATCTCAACTGTTACGTACACTAGATTCCTGACATCTCAACTGTTACGTACACTAGATTCCTGACATCTCAACTGTTACGTACACTAGATTCCTTACATCTCAACTGTTACGTACACTAGATTCCTGACATCTCAACTGTTACGTACACTAGATTCCTGACATCTCAACTGTTACGTACGCTAGATTCCTGACATCTCAACTGTTACGTACACTAGATTCCTTACATCTCAACTGTTACGTACGATTCCTTACATCTCAACTGTTACGTACACTAGATTCCTGACATCTCAACTGTTACGTACACTAGATTCCTTACATCTCAACTGTTACGTACACTAGATTCCTGACATCTCAACTGTTACGTACACTAGATTCCTGACATCTCAACTGTTACGTACACTAGATTCCTTACATCTCAACTGTTACGTACACTAGATTCCTGACATCTCAACTGTTACGTACACTAGATTCCTGACATCTCAACTGTTACGTACGATTCCTTACATCTCAACTGTTACGTACGATTCCTTACATCTCAACTGTTACGTACACTAGATTCCTGACATCTCAACTGTTACGTACACTAGATTCCTGACATCTCAACTGTTACGTACACTAGATTCCTTACATCTCAACTGTTACGTACACTAGATTCCTTACATCTCAACTGTTACGTACACTAGATTCCTTACATCTCAACTGTTACGTACACTAGATTCCTGACATCTCAACTGTTACGTACACTAGATTCCTGACATCTCAACTGTTACGTACACTAGATTCCTGACATCTCAACTGTTACGTACACTAGATTCCTGACATCTCAACTGTTACGTACACTAGATTCCTTACATCTCAACTGTTACGTACACTAGATTCCTGACATCTCAACTGTTACGTACACTAGATTCCTGACATCTCAACTGTTACGTACACTAGATTCCTGACATCTCAACTGTTACGTACACTAGATTCCTGACATCTCAACTGTTACGTACACTAGATTCCTGACATCTCAACTGTTACGTACACTAGATTCCTGACATCTCAACTGTTACGTACACTAGATTCCTGACATCTCAACTGTTACGTACACTAGATTCCTGACATCTCAACTGTTACGTACACTAGATTCCTGACATCTCAACTGTTACGTACACTAGATTCCTGACATCTCAACTGTTACGTACACTAGATTCCTGACATCTCAACTGTTACGTACACTAGATTCCTGACATCTCAACTGTTACGTACACTAGATTCCTGACATCTCAACTGTTACGTACACTAGATTCCTTACATCTCAACTGTTACGTACACTAGATTCCTGACATCTCAACTGTTACGTACACTAGATTCCTTACATCTCAACTGTTACGTACACTAGATTCCTTACATCTCAACTGTTACGTACACTAGATTCCTGACATCTCAACTGTTACGTACACTAGATTCCTTACATCTCAACTGTTACATACACTAGATTCCTTACATCTCAACTGTTACGTACACTAGATTCCTGACATCTCAACTGTTACGTACACTAGATTCCTTACATCTCAACTGTTACGTACACTAGATTCCTTACATCTCAACTGTTACGTACACTAGATTCCTGACATCTCAACTGTTACGTACACTAGATTCCTGACATCTCAACTGTTACGTACACTAGATTCCTGACATCTCAACTGTTACGTACACTAGATTCCTGACATCTCAACTGTTACGTACACTAGATTCCTTACATCTCAACTGTTACGTACACTAGATTCCTTACATCTCAACTGTTACGTACACTAGATTCCTTACATCTCAACTGTTACGTACA
Source organism: Oncorhynchus gorbuscha (assembly GCF_021184085.1). Taxonomy (NCBI): domain Eukaryota; kingdom Metazoa; phylum Chordata; class Actinopteri; order Salmoniformes; family Salmonidae; genus Oncorhynchus; species Oncorhynchus gorbuscha. The sequence goes on along the minus strand of NW_025751907.1, from coordinate 8,984 downwards.
CTAGATTCCTTACATCTCAACTGTTACGTACACTAGATTCCTTACATCTCAACTGTTACGTACACTAGATTCCTTACATCTCAACTGTTACGTACACTAGATTCCTGACATCTCAACTGTTACGTACACTAGATTCCTGACATCTCAACTGTTACGTACACTAGATTCCTGACATCTCAACTGTTACGTACACTAGATTCCTGACATCTCAACTGTTACGTACACTAGATTCCTTACATCTCAACTGTTACGTACACTAGATTCCTGACATCTCAACTGTTACGTACACTAGATTCCTTACATCTCAACTGTTACGTACACTAGATTCCTTACATCTCAACTGTTACGTACACTAGATTCCTGACATCTCAACTGTTACGTACACTAGATTCCTGACATCTCAACTGTTACGTACACTAGATTCCTTACATCTCACTAATCTCCATTTTTGGACAAAACTGACTTTATAACCAAAATAATCCTATTTACATTTTGTGCTCTATTTTGACTGAGTAAATGTTTCTGGCACATACTGATGCCACATGGGCTGTTTTCTTACAGAGAAGTTGTTTTTCCCTTCAGTCACTCTGTTAATGATCCCTGCCCATAGATCATACATGGTCATGTCAGGATGAGCCTGCAGGAAGGCTTCCACATGAGGGAGGAGGATTTCATCCCTGTAACGCACAGCGTTGCAATGACAACAAGCTCAGTCCAATGATGCTGTGACACACCGCCCCAGACCATGATGGACCCTCCAACTCCAAATCAACCCCGCTCCAGAGTACAGTCCTCGGTGTAACGCTCATTCCTTCTACGAAGAACGCGAATCTGACCATCACCGTTGGTGAGACAAATGCCTAAGGCATATTCACGCAGATGAGCAGGGACCCTGGGCATCTTTCTTTTGGTGTTTTTCACCAAAAGAAAGTCAGTAGAAAGGCCTCTTTAGTGTCCTAAGTTTTCATAACTGTGACCTCAATTGCCTACCATCTGTAAGCTGTTAGTGTCGTAATGACCGTTCCACAGGTGCATGTTCATTAAGCAAATCAGGTGTCGCCTTTTCCTGATTGAAATTTAGTTAGTCTTTATTCCATTTTAGCTTACAAATTGCAAGTCAGATCAATGTAGTTACATTTCACTTGACAAAGACCATGACACAACTGATTGATCAAGACATGAAAGATGAACAGTGTCTATATAAACTTAGCAATGGTTCATTGAACAAGCCTGGGAAACAGTGTTTAAACCCTTTACAATGAAGATCTGTGAAGTTATTTGGATTTTTACGATATTTGGCCCCTCTGGAACCGATATGACGTGGCCCGCCATAGAAGCATCTCAGTAAATCATGTTTCTCTCCTGCTCCACTTTTACTTCTATGTAAAAGTTGTGAATACATCTGGCTCATTTCATTTTGACATATTTATACACAGTGTTGAAATCACAGACACATTTATTACGCAGGAAGAGATAGATATCTGGACAATTTCTTGTCTCGACATATTTAGATTGAATGAAATGTGTCATTCAAGGGGGGGTCCTGAACTCTTTACCAGGAATGTAAAGGTCAGAGAATTCCCTGTTCCAGACCTGCTCACCAGACACCAGCTCGAACGAAGATCAATGTGTGTGTGTGTGTGTGTGTGTGTGTGTGTGTGTGTGTGTGTGTGTGTGTGTGTGTGTGTGTGTGTGTGTGTGTGTGTGTGTGTGTGTGTGTGTGTGTGTGTGTGTGTGTGTGTGTGTGTGTGTGTGTGTGTGTGTGTGTGTGTGTGTGTGTGTGTGTGTGTGTGTGTGTGTGTGTGTGTGTGTGTGTGTGGTTGAGATATCGGGTCACCAAGCTCGGGTTGCCTCTCTGAAAACACACAGTTTGCTCCATGAAATGTACAAGTATTTATTTGTGCCATAGTTTCTGAGCACAGGACTGCATGGGTCCATAACCAAAGGATGACATCAAGGTTAGAAAAAGACTGTAATGTAACAACATGTGGAAAAAGGGAAGGGGTCTGAATAGTTTCCAAATGCACTGTACATATCCCAGTATAATATACAGGTACTGTACATATCCCAGTATAATATACAGGTACTGTACATATCACAATATAATATACAGGTACTGTACATACCACAATATAATATACAGGTACTGTACATATCACAATATAATATACAGGTACTGTACATACCACAATATAATATACAGGTACTGTACATATCACAATATAATATACAGGTACTGTACATACCACAATATAATATACAGGTACTGTACATATCACAATATAATATACAGGTACTGTACATATCACAATATAATATACAGGTACTGTACATACCACAATATAATATACAGGTACTGTAGATATCCCTTTTTACATAATAAACCATTGCTTATGAACCAGGTTTATTGGTGTCATGACCTCTGAGCCTGTCTGATTCAGATTTGCTGGGCCGGAGTAAAGCTGTGCCACAGGGGCAACGCTCCATGGATTACAGACGGATCATCCTTTCTACAGCAGGTGTATTGAAGACGGCCCGAGGAACTGACTGACACGGAACTGGTCAAAGCAAGAATCAGTCCAACAGTGCTGTTGTACCTTGTTTCTGTCTTCATGTGTGGCCTCGTGCTGCTGTTGATTTAGGCCTAGATTCAGTCCGGACTGCAGACGATCCGCGCTATAGCATGATTGAAATTTAAAGGCAATGTTCCCTCATTTGCAGAGATTGCATTTATGGTAACACTGCATATGTCGGCTCAATCAGAAATGACCTTTAATCTTCAATCATGCTATAATGTGGATCTTGTTTGTTCCGCATTGAATCCATCCCTTAAACTTTCAGACTTGAGCTTTTTCTATTCTGATAGCAGCAGAGCTGTTGATCTCTGTGAAGACAGACAATGACGACAGATGTCAATGATTTTTAGCTACTCCAAATAAAGGAGAGCTGTGCCTGTTTCCTCCCATGTGAATGTTGTATTTTGTCTGCACCTTGACTCTGTTCTCACATTGACTGATACTGACCCAGATGAGGCATCAGGGAGAAGGGCAAAAGGAAAGGGATTCAACAGCATCAGTGATAAGCATCCCTCTTCAGAAATCTTACCCATGTCACCCAACCACCAAATTAGAATGTCTGATCTTGCGTTCCAGTTAAAATCTTAAATCAGACCAAATACACTTGGTCAGAGGATATAAATAACAACGTGACAGATATGAAATCTGGGCTATAATTTCACTTACTGACAGTGCCTTCAGGAAGTATTCACACCGTTCGACTTTTTCAACATTTTGTTGTGTTACAGGCTGAATTTAAAATGGATTAGATGTTTACTTTTTTTTGTCTCTGGCCTACATACAATACCCCATAATGTCAAAGTGGACCTATGTTTTTATAAATAAAAAAGCAGACATTTTAATACCCCTTTGAGCATGGTGAAATGATTAATTACACTTTGGATAGTGTATCAATACACCCTGTCAATACAAAGATACAGGCATCCTTCCTAACTCAGTTGCTGGGAAGGAAGGAAACCGCACAGGGATTTCAACAATATGGCCAATGGTGACATTAAAACATTTACATGGCTGTGATTGGAGAAGACTGAGGAGGCATCAACAACATTGTAATTACTTTGCAATACAAACCTAATTAACAGAGTGAAAAGAAGGAAGCCTGAACAGAATCAAATGCATCTGTTTGCATCAAATCACTTGCTGCAAAGCTTCTTTTAAAAACGTTTTGTCCTGAATACAAAGTGTTACGTTTGGGGCAAATCCAATACAACACATTACTGAGTACCACTCTCCATATTTTCAAGGATAGTGGTGGCTGCATCATGTTATGTGTATGTTTGTAAACTTTAAGGACTGTGGAGTTTTTCAGGATAAAAATAAACGGAATGGAGATCAGCACAGGCAAAATCCTAAAGGAAAACCTGGTTCAGTTTGCTTTCCACCAGACACTGGGAGATGAATTCACCTT
>NW_025751906.1:0-13978 GCF_021184085.1 Oncorhynchus gorbuscha | reverse complement strand
TGTAGTGAGGAGGAGGAGTGTTTTAGTGGGAGGAGGACTGTTTTAGTGGGGAGGAGGAGTGTTTTAGTGGGGAGGAGTGTTTTAGTGGGAGGAGGAGTGTTTTAGTGGGGAGGACGAGTTGGTAAGGAGTGTTTTAGTGGGGAGGAGGAGATAACTGGTAAGTTAGTGGAAGAGGAGGAGACCTGATTAACTCCACGCTGACAACGGAGGAGTGTTTTAGTGGGGAGGAGGAGTGTTTTAGTGGGGAGGAGGAGGAGTGTTTTAGTGGGGAGGAGGAGTGTTTTAGTGGGAGGAGGAGTGTTTTAGTGGGAGGAGGAGTGTTTTAGTGGGAGGAGGAGTGTTTTAGTGGGAGGAGGAGTGTTTTAGTGGGGAGGAGGACTGTTTTAGTGGGAGGAGGAGTTTTAGTGGGGAGGAGGAGTATTTTAGTGGGAGGAGGAGTGTTTTAGTGGGGAGGAGGAGTGTTTTAGTGGGGAGGAGGAGTGTTTTAGGGGGGGGGAGTGTTTTAGTGGGGAGGAGGAAGGTTTTTAGTGGGGAGGAGGAGTGTTTTAGTGGGAGGAGGAGTGTTTTAGTGGGGAGGAGGAGTGTTTTAGTGGGGAGGAGGAGTGTTTTAGTGGGAGGAGGAGTGTTTTAGTGGGAGGAGGAGTGTTTTAGTGGGGAGGAGGAGTGTTTTAGTGGGGAGGAGGAGTGTTTTAGTGGGAGGAGGACTGTTTTAGTGGGGAGGAGGAGTGTTTTAGTGGGAGGAGGAGTGTTTTAGTGGGGAGGAGGAGGGAGAGATAACTGGTAAGTTAGTGGAAGGAGGAGGAGACCTGATTAACTCCACACTGACAACGGAGGAGTGTTTTAGTGGGGAGAAGTGTTTTAGTGGGGAGGAGGATTGTTTTAGTGGGAGGAGGAGTGTTTTAGTGGGGAGGAGGAGTGTTTTAGTGGGGAGGAGGAGTGTTTTAGTGGGGAGGAGGAGTATTTTAGTGGGAGGAGGAGTATTTTAGTGGGAGGAGGAGTGTTTTATTGGGGAGGAGGAGTGTTTTAGTGGGGAGGAGGAGTGTTTTAGTGGGGAGGAGGAGTGTTTTAGTGGGGAGGAGGAGTATTTTAGTGGGAGGAGGAGTGTTTTAGTGGGAGGAGGAGTGTTTTAGTGGGAGGAGGAGTGTTTTAGAGGAGTGTTTTAGTGGGAGGGAGGAGTGTTTTGGTGGGAGGAGGAGTGTTTTAGTGGGGAGGAGTGTTTTAGTGGGAGAGGACTGTTTAGTGAGGAGGAGGACTCTTTTAGTGAGGAGGAGGACTCTTTTAGGTAGGAGGAGGACTCTTTTAGTGAAGAGGAGTGTTTTGGTGGGGAGGAGGAGTGTTTTAGTGGGGAGGAGGGTTTTTAGTGGGGAGGAGGAGTGTTTTAGTGGGGAGGAGAGGGAGAGATAACTGGTAAGTTAGCGGAAGAGGAGGAGACCTGATTAACTCCACGCTGACAACGGAGGGAGTGTTTTAGTGGGGAGGAGGAGTGTTTTAGTGGGGAGGAGGAGTGTTTTGAGTGGGGAGGAAGAGTGTTTTAGTGGGGAGGAGGACTGTTTTAGTGGGGAGGAGAGTGTTTTAGTGGGGAGGAGGAGTGTTTTGAGTGGGGGGAGGAGGAGTGTTTTAGTGGGAGGAGGAGTGTTGTAGTGGGGAGGAGGATGTTTTAGTGGGAGGAGGACTGTTTTTAGTGGGAGGAGGAGTGTTTTAGTGGGGGAGGAGTGTTTTAGTGGGAGGAGGGAGTGTTTTAGTGGGGAGGGGCGAGTTGGTAAGGAGTGTTTTAGTGGGAGGAGGAGATAACTGGTAAGTTAGTGGAAGAGGAGAACCTGATTAACTCCACGCTGACAACGAGAGGAGTGTTTTAGTGGGGAGGAGGAGTGTTTTGAGTGGGGAGAGAGGAGGAGTGTTTTGAGTGAGGAGGAGGAGTGTTTTAGTGGGAGGAGGAGTGTTTTAGTGGGAGGAGGAGTGTTTTAGTGGGAGGAGTGTTTTAGTGGGAGGAGGAGTGTTTTAGTGGGGAGGAGGACTGTTTTAGTGGGAGGAGGAGTTTTAGTGGGGGGAGGTATTTTAGTGGGAGGAGGAGTGTTTTAGTGGGGAGGAGGGAGTGTTTTAGAGGAAGGAGGAGGAGTGTTTTAGGGGGTGTTTTAGTGGGGGAGGAGGGAAGGTTTTTAGTGGGGAGGAGGTGTTTTAGTGGGAGGAGGAGTGTTTTAGTGGGGGAGGAGGAGTGTTTTAGTGGGGAGGGGAGGAGTGTTTTAGTGGGAGGAGGAGTGTTTTAGTGGGAGGAGGAGTGTTTTAGTGGGGAGGAGGAGTGGTGGGGAGGAGGAGTGTTTTAGTGGGAGGAGGACTGTTTTAGTGGGGAGGAGGAGTGTTTTAGTGGGAGGAGGAGTGTTTTAGTGGGGAGGAGGAGGGAGAGATAACTGGTAAGTTAGTGGAAGGAGGAGGAGACCTGATTAACTCCACACTGACAACGGAGGAGTGTTTTAGTGGGGAGGAGAAGTGTTTTAGTGGGGAGGAGGATTGTTTTAGTGGGAGGAGGAGTGTTTTAGTGGGGAGGAGGAGTGTTTTAGTGGGGAGGAGGAGTGTTTTAGTGGGGGAGGAGGAGTATTTTAGTGGGAGGAGGAGTGTTTTAGTGGGGGAGGAGGAGTGTTTTTATTGGGGAGGAGGAGTGTTTTAGTGGGGAGGGGGAGGAGGAGTGTTTTAGGAGGGAGTGTTTTAGTGGGGAGGAGGAGTGTTTTAGTGGGGAGGAGGAGTGTTTTAGTGGGAGGAGGTGTTTTAGTGGGAGGAGGAGTGTTTTAGTGGGGAGGAGGAGTGTTTTAGTGTCTGGAGTGGAAGGCGGGGTTAAAGATGTTCTTGAGTGAGAAGGTGTGGTCTCAGGTGTTGTTTCTAAGCAACAACTAATCAGCCTGGAACATTCTACTTGTTGGATCACTGATTGTGTGGTGTTTATTTTTTTTTTTTTAAATGTTCTTTTGACATTTTTTTTTTCATACCAGAGAGAACTCCGGTGCGCTCTGCAGTGCTCCTGTCCGCTTTGCCCTAAGGTCGTGGTCGGCTTCAGTCAGCACCTGAGGCACACGCACAATGTGAGGAACACGGAGGAGAGGATCCTCCTCTGTAATTGGAAGTCGGGCCGCGTCAACATCAGGCAGGAGCCGTGCCCAGTGACGGGATGCTCCGCCCATGCCAGCCGGCTGGACCGGCACATGGAGTCGCACACAGAGCTCGACAGATCGCAGAGGAGACGGGCTTTAGAGGAACTCAGGAGACGGCTGACCATGGAGCGGCTGGCCGCGTTGAGGGCGTCCAACCCTGTCGTCCCGCTGGCCACCCGTTTGGATATTGCGGAAACGAAGCAGGAAGAGGAGGAGGACTCTTTAGATTCACTGCTGTCTCCTTTGGAAGAGGAGGAGGAGGAGGACGTGAGCTGCGGAGATTATTCCTGCCACTGCCAGGCGCCCATCCTGAGGCTGCGGAAAGCTTTGCAAGAGCGCGATGAGGCCCTGACCAAGAGAAGTGCGACCATCCAATCCGGTAGAGAGGACAACCTGAAGCTGACCTCGGAACTGAATAGAGCGAGGAAGAGGTATCAGCTACTGAAAAGGCAGAAGACGACGAGTGTCAGGGCGAGGTCGGCAAACGCGAGGTCGGGAAGACGAGGTCAGCGAAGAGGTCCAGGTTTCAGACCGCGTCAGACACAGAACAAGAGGAGCTACAGCAGGACCAAGTCGTAGGTTCAAGAGCCCAGATAGAGGAGGCCACGGCGCCCAAGTCTAGCAGCCAAACTCCCTTCCCGGGCTCTGCTCTGAGTAAGTACTGTCTTTAAATAGTATTTTGTATTTGAAAAAGGCTTTTGTTTTGCCTCACTGTTTTTGTGTTCACGTTGTAGAAAAGGGCCCAGCTGATCACAGTAACGGCCTTCAGAAAGTATTCTCATTCCACATTTTGTTGCTTCAACTTGAATTCAAAATGGATTAAATTGATTTCTCTCTACAGATTATGACAAAATCTAAACATGTTTGTAGAAATGTTTGCAAATTTATTGAAAATTAAATACAGAAATATAATAGTATTCACACCCCTGAGTAAATACATTGTGGAAGCACCTTTTGGCAGTGATTACAGCTGTGAGTCTGTCTGGGTGAGTCTCTAAAAGTGATTACAGCTGTGAGTCTGTCTGGGTGAATCTCTAACAGCTTTCCACACCTGGATTGTGGAACATTTGCCCATTATTCTTTTCAACATTCTTAAAGTTTTGTCAAATTGTTTGTTGATCATTGCTAGACAACCATTTTCAGGTCTTGCCATAGATTTAAGTCAAAACTGTAAACTTGGCCGCTCAGGAACATTCACTGTCTTCTTGTTAAGCAACTTCAGTGTAGATTTTCGCCTTGTGTTTTAGGTTATTGTCCTGCTGAAAGGTGAATTCATCTTCCAGTGTCTGGTGGAAAGCAGACTGAACCAGGTTATTGTCCTGCTGAAAGGTGAATTCATCTCCCAGTGTCTGGTGGGAAGCAGACTGAACCAGGTTATTGTCCTGATGAAAGGTGAATTCATCTCCCAGTGTCTGGTGGAAAGCAGACTAAACCAGGTTATTGTCCTGCAGAAAGGTGAATTCATCTCCCAGTATCTGGTGGAAAGCAAACTAAACCAGGTTTTCCTCTAGGATTTTGCCTGTGCTTAGTTCCATTCTGTTGATTTTTTATCCTGAAAAACTCTCCAGTCCTTAACAATAACAAGCATACCCATAACATGACGCAGCCACCACTATGCTTGAAAATATGGAGGAGTGGTACTCACATTTTTTTTTTTTTACTCATCTACCATTGGGTGCCCTTCTTTACGAGGCATTGGAAAAACCTCCTTGTCTTTGTGGTTGAATCTGTGTTTGAAATGCACTATCACGCCTTGGTCATTGTATTTTGTGTTTTTGTTATATGTTTGGGTAGGCCAGGGTGTGACATGGGTTTATATGTTGTTTTCGTATTGGGGTTTGTATTATTTGGGATCACGGCTGATTAGGGGTGTGTCTAGTTAGGCTTGGCTGCCTGAGGCGATTCTCAATCAGAGTCAGGGGCTTGTCATTGTCTCTGATTGGGAACCGTATTTGGGAGCCATAGTTTCACTTTGTATTTCGTGGGTGATTGTACCTGTCTCTGTGTTGTAGTCACCAGATAGGCTGTAATTAGTTTCACGTTCCGTTCTGTTGTTTTTGTATTTAGTTTCAGTTATTTCATGTACCGCGTTTTTCATTCATTAAAGTCATGAGTAACCAACACGCTGCATTTCTGTCCGACTCTCTTCTTTCAACAGACGAACGCCGTTACATGCACTGCTCGACTGAGGGACATTACAGATAATTGTATGTGTGAGGTACAGAGATGAGGTAGTCATTCAAACATCATTTGAAACACTATTATTACACACACAGTGAGTCCATGCTACTTATCTTATACCTGGTAATATAAGGGTTAAATAAACTTCAGTGCATTTTTACTCCTCCTATTATTACACACACAGTGAGTCCATGCTACTTATCTTATACCTGGTAATATAAGGGTTAAATAAACTTCAGTGCATTTTTACTCCTATTATTACACACACAGTGAGTCCATGCTACTTATCTTATACCTGGTAATATAAGGGTTAAATAAACTTCATTTTTACTCCTCCTATTATTACACACACAGTGAGTCCATGCTACTTATCTTATACCTGGTAATATAAGGGTTAAATAAACTTCAGTGCATTTTTACTCCTCCTATTATTACACACACAGTGAGTCCATGCTACTTATCTTATACCTGGTAATATAAGGGTTAAATAAACTTCATTTTTACTCCTCCTATTATTACACACACAGTGAGTCCATGCTACTTATCTTATACCTGGTAATATAAGGGTTAAATAAACTTCATTTTTACTCCTCCTATTATTACACACACAGTGAGTCCATGCTACTTATCTTATACCTGGTAATATAAGGGTTAAATAAACTTCAGTGCATTTTTACTCCTATTATTACACACACAGTGAGTCCATGCTACTTATCTTATACCTGGTAATATAAGGGTTAAATAAACTTCATTTTTACTCCTCCTATTATTACACACACAGTGAGTCCATGCTACTTATCTTATACCTGGTAATATAAGGGTTAAATAAACTTCAGTGCATTTTTACTCCTCCTATTATTACACACACAGTGAGTCCATGCTACTTATCTTATACCTGGTAATATAAGGGTTAAATAAACTTCATTTTTACTCCTCCTATTATTACACACACAGTGAGTCCATGCTACTTATCTTATACCTGGTAATATAAGGGTTAAATAAACTTCAGTGCATTTTTACTCCTCCTATTATTACACACACAGTGAGTCCATGCTACTTATCTTATACCTGGTAATATAAGGGTTAAATAAACTTCATTTTTACTCCTCCTCGACGTTACCATAACAACATAAGGGTTTTGAAAACTTATTGACTCATCACATTTCAGCTTTTTCATTTTTTAATTCATTTGTAAAAAACAAAATATGAAAAACGTAATTCCACTTTGACATTATGGGGTATCGTGTGAAGCCCAGTGACAAACATATCTATGTTTAATTCTTGTTCAATTCAAGCTGTGACAATAAGTGGAAAAAGTTAAGCGGTGTGCAAGTCCTGTAACTCTAGGGTCACTGTGTCTGGCCTGCTTCACTCCGCCCCAGACCCCACCCGTCCTCCGCTGTGTCTGGCCTGCTTCACTCCGCCCCAGACCCCACCCGTCCTCCGCTGTGTCTGGCCTGCTTCACTCCGCCCCAGACCCCACCCGTCCTCCGCTGTGTCTGGCCTGCTTCACTCCGCCCCAGACTCCACCCGTCCTCCACTGTGTCTGGCCTGCTTCACTCCGCCCCAGACCCCACCCGTCCTCCGCTGTGTCTGGCCTGCTTCACTCCGCCCCAGACCCCACCCGTCCTCCACTGTGTCTGGCCGGCTTCACTCCGCCCCAGACCCCACCCGTCCTCCGCTGTGTCTGGCCTGCTTCACTCCGCCCCAGACCCCACCCGTCCTCCGCTGTGTCTGGCCTGCTTCACTCCGCCCCAGACCCCACCCGTCCTCCGCTGTGTCTGGCCTGCTTCACTCAGCCCCAGACCCCACCCGTCCTCCGCTGTGTCTGGCCTGCTTCACTCAGCCCCAGACCCCACCCGTCCTCCGATGTGTCTGGCCTGCTTCACTCCACCCCAGACCCCACCCGTCCTCCGCTGTGTCTGGCCTGCTTCACTCCGCCTCAGACCCCACCCGTCCTCCGCTGTGTCTGGCCTGCTTCACTCCGCCCCAGACCCCACCCGTCCTCCGCTGTGTCTGGCCTGCTTCACTCCGCCCCAGACCCCACCCGTCCTCCGCTGTGTCTGGCCTGCTTCACTCCGCCCCAGACCCCACCCTGAGTTCACTTTGAGTCCACTGCCCCGTCCTATTTGTCTGTCCTGTGTCTGGCCTGCTTCACTCCGCCCCAGACCCCACCCTGAGTTCACTTTGAGTCCACTGCCCCGTCCTATTTGTCTGTCCTGACTGTGCAGGTGACTAATTCAAGTCTGATTAGATTCATCTGAGGGAACAGAATTAAATGTCTTCTTTGTCTTCAAATGATTTGTGTTTGAAACATATTAGAAAAACAGCCCGTCTGATTTATGTTGTGAGATCTGTCTTAAGTCCTAAATGTGATGTGTCTTTGATTAGGTGTGTTTTATAGAGGGGTTCAGGAAGATCTGTGAAGGTCCCAGTCCTAAATGTTATGTGTCTTTGATTAGGTGTGTTTATAGAGGGGTTCAGGAAGACCTGTGAAGGCCCCAGTCCAAACAATAAGCTGAAGCAAACTTGTGCCGCGAAGCTCAAGAGGGTGCAGCAATTTTTGAAGTTCATGGCGAAGGATGAGAAATATCCATCCACTCTCAGTTTCCTGGCATGCCAGGACAACATGAGGAGGTGAGCAGAGATCTGTCTTTCTCTTTAGTCTCATCAGTGTTCATTAACAACACACTAATGGGTGGTGTGTGTGTGCCTGTGCGTGTGCGTGCATGTGTGTGTGTGTGTTAAGATGGTTTCAGACCCTTCAGCAGAACAAGGCCGTCGCCACGGTCAACCACTACACCTCGACTATCGGTGCGTTTCTCCAATATTCCGAGGAGACCCCTCCGCCTGGCTGCCGGCTGACCAAAAACCACTGGAAGGAGATCAACCGGGCAATGAAGGAGATCAACAAGTCCGTGAAAGGAGCCATCTCCAACAAGGAAGGCAAGGGGGTGTCTACAAAGAGCCTGCTGGAGGGCAAGGGGGTGTCTACAAAGAGCCTGCTGGAGGGTAAGGGGGTGTCTACAAAGAGCCTGCTGGAGGGCAAGGGGGTGTCTACAAAGAGCCTGCTGGAGGGTAAGGGGGTGTCTACAAAGAGCCTGCTGGAGGGCAAGGGGTGTCTACAAAGAGCCTGCTGGAGGGCAAGGGGTGTCTACAAAGAGCCTGCTGGAGGGCAAGGGGGTGTCTACAAAGAGCCTGCTGGAGGGCAAGGGGGTGTCTACAAAGAGCCTGCTGGAGGGCAAGGGGGTGTCTACAAAGAGCCTGCTGGAGGGTAAGGGGGTGTCTACAAAGAGCCTGCTGGAGGGCAAGGGGGTGTCTACAAAGAGCCTGCTGGAGGGCAAGGGGGTGTCTACAAAGAGCCTGCTGGAGTGCCAGTCTCTTGCCAAGGACATGATCCCCCAAGTGCTGAGTAAGTTTTTCCTCAATCTGGGATGTCACTGTTATTCCACTCTTCTATACCTTTAGAGATGTTCACAGGACATTATGGAAGCTGTCTGTTATTATTATAGATGTTTACAGGACATTATGGAAGCTGTCTGTTATTATTATAGATGTTCACAGGACATTATGGAAGCTGTCTGTTATTATTATAGATGTTCACAGGACATTATGGAAGCTGTCTGTTATTATTATAGATGTTTACAGGACATTATGGAAGCTGTCTGTTATTATTATAGATGTTCACAGGACATTATGGAAGCTGTCTGTTATTATTATAGATGTTCACAGGACATTATGGAAGCTGTCTGTTATTATTATAGATGTTCACAGGACATTATGGAAGCTGTCTGTTATTATTATAGATGTTTACAGGACATTATGGAAGCTGTCTGTTATTATTATAGATGTTTACGGGACATTATGGAAGCTGTCTGTTATTATTATAGATGTTTACAGGACATTATGGAAACTGTCTTATTATTATAGATGTTTACGGGACATTATGGAAGATGTCTGTTACTATTATAGATGTCAGAGATGTTTACAGGACATTATGGAAGCTGTCTGTTATTATTATAGATGTTCACAGGACATTATGGAAGCTGTCTGTTATTATTATAGATGTTCACAGGACATTATGGAAGCTGTCTGTTATTATTATAGATGTTCACAGGACATTATGGAAGCTGTCTGTTATTATTATAGATGTTTACAGGACATTATGGAAGCTGTCTGTTATTATTATAGGTGTTTACAGGACATTATGGAAGCTGTCTGTTATCATTATAGATGTTTACAGGACATTATGGAAGCTGTCTGTTATTATTATAGATGTTTACAGGACATTATGGAAGCTGTCTGTTATTATTATAGATGTTCACAGGACATTATGGAAGCTGTCTGTTATTATTATAGGTGTTTACAGGACATTATGGAAGCTGTCTGTTATTATTATAGATGTTCACAGGACATTATGGAAGCTGTCTGTTATTATTATAGATGTCAGAGATGTTTACAGGACATTATGGAAGCTGTCTGTTATTATTATAGATGTTTACAGGACATTATGGAAGCTGTCTGTTATTATTATAGATGTTCACAGGACATTATGGAAGCTGTCTGTTATTATTATAGATGTTCACAGGACATTATGGAAGCTGTCTGTTATAATTATAGATGTTTACAGGACATTATGGAAGCTGTCTGTTATTATTATAGATGTTCACAAGACATTATGGAAGCTGTCTGTTATTATTATAGATGTTCACAGGACATTATGGAAGCTGTCTGTTATTATTATAGATGTTCACAGGACATTATGGAAGCTGTCTGTTATTATTATAGATGTTCACAGGACATTATGGAAGCTGTCTGTTATTATTATAGATGTTCACAGGACATTGTGGAAGTTATCCTGTTTTTATTCTCATGTTCCCACAGAAACCTTGGAAGAAACAATGACACAGAGGAACCAGAACCGGTTTTACGGATTCCTGTGTGCCTATTTCACCTCCATGTACGGCCACAGCCAGGGCCTTTATAGAAACATGATGGTGAAGGAGGTGGAGGAGGTCCAACGTGGCCTGTCTGGGACCTGTCTGATCAACGTAAGTCTATAACCGTACACCTGAACATGGCCCAGTGGGGCCTGTCTGGGACCTGTCTGGGGCCTGTCTGGGACCTGTCTGATCAACGTAAGTCTATTACCGTACACCTAAACATGGCCCAGTGGGGCCTGTCTGGGACCTGTCTGATCAACGTAAGTCTATTACCGTACACCTAAACATGGCCCAGTGGGGCCTGTCTGGGACCTGTCTGATCAACGTAAGTCTATTACCGTACACCTAAACATGGCCCAGTGGGGCCTGTCTGGGACCTGTCTGATCAACGTAAGTCTATTACCGTACACCTGAACATGGCCCAGTGGGGCCTGTCTGGGACCTGTCTGGGGCCTGTCTGGGACCTGTCTGGGGCCTGTCTGGGACCTGTCTGATCAACGTAAGTCTATAACCGTACACCTGAACGTGGCCCAGTGGGGCCTGTCTGGGGCCTGTCTGGGACCTGTCTGATCAACGTAAGTCTATTACCGTACACCTGAACATGGCCCAGTGGGGCCTGTCTGGGACCTGTCTGGGGCCTGTCTGGGACCTGTCTGATCAACGTAAGTCTATAACCGTACACCTGAACGTGGCTGGTTGGTTTTGGAAACGACTGCAGGCACCACAGCGTTATAATGCCTGTTTTTTTCCTCCATTTTCTAATAGGTGGGAAACGCAAAACAAATGCAAACCAGGATCCAGATGTCGCTGACCAAAGAGGAGTACTCTTGGTTTTCAGACTTCCTGAAATTTAAGCACTGCCTCCCAGGGGGAAAGAAAGCCCGGTACTTCTTTTTCAATTCCACCAACACTGAGATGAAGAACCTGCCCGTCTACCTGATGGAGGCGTGGAAGGAGATGGGCCTGCCTGGACGCCCTACCTTCACTGACCTGCGGACTCCCATCTTCAGTCATGTCAGTCAGACGGGATTTAAATGAACAGATCCTACTCCCAACGGCTGACCCCGAAAACCATCAAGGACTAAAATATAATATTTTTATCTGTGTGTCTGTGTTTGTGTTCTTCTTACAGGTTAAAAAAAACGTTCTCCCGAATGCCGACGGGGAGACGTTGGCCGACTTCGTGCGCCACGACAGCCGGATGGAAGCCAAACGTTACGCGGTGAATCCTTCCAAAGCCGGTGAAACCAGCGCCTTCCGTGAGACAGGTGTTGAAGGGAGAAGATACCGCACCACGGGCGCGGTAGAGAACCAGCCATCCACCTCCAGAAAGCAGAAGACGAGAGAGGACGTCTCCGAGCGGAGCACCACCCCTGAAGAGACTGAGGTGCAGTACTAGGAGTCTGGCACGTCCCCCCGGGGAAGAGGAGCAGGAACGGACGGCCAGACAAACTCTAGGAAAATAAGATATTCAGAGACAACGCATCAGATTACACTTGTACACCGTTTAACACTCAAGAACAAACAGATACTCGGGCAGCTGGTGGTCTCCTCCAACTGAATGTCGTCGCTCGCCTCCCACTGTGTCAGGTTCTGAGACACACCACTCAGACACACCACTCAGACACACCACACAGACACACCACACAGACACACCACACAGACACACCACTCAGACACACCACACAGACACACCACACAGACACACCACTCAGACACACCACTCAGACACACCACTCAGACACACCACTCAGACACACCACACAGACACACCACACAGACACACCACACAGACACACCACTCAGACACACCACACAGACACACCACTCAGACACACCACACAGACACACCACTCAGACACACCACTCAGACACACCACACAGACACACCACTCAGACACACCACTCAGACACACCACTCAGACACACCACTCAGACACACCACTCAGACACACCACTCAGACACACCACTCACACACCACTCACACACCACTCAGACACAGACACACCACTCAGACACACCACTCAGACACACCACTCAGACACACCACTCAGACACACCACTCAGACACACCACACAGACACACCACACAGACACACCACACAGACACACACATTATTAAAAGTCATTTAATGTCATTTCATTTGATTTCTCGTTTAGATTCAATAAAATGTTACTAGTTCTCCACTGTGTTGTTTTTCATTTCAGAGGTTGAATGTCAAACAGGATGGAGTGAAGTAACATAGGATCATATCTCAGGGAATGTCAAACAGGATGGAGTGAAGTAACATAGGATCATATCTCAGGGACTGTCAAACAGGAAGGAGTGAAGTAACATAGGATCATATCTCAGGGAATGTCAAACAGGAAGGAGTGAAGTAACATAGGATCATATCTCAGGGAATGTCAAACAGGAAGGAGTGAAGTAACATAGGATCATATCTCAGGGAATGTCAAACAGGAAGGAGTGAAGTAACATAGGATCATATCTCAGGGAATGTCAAACAGGAAGGAGTGAAGTAACATAGGATCATATCTCAGGGAATGTCAAACAGGAAGGAGTGAAGTAACATAGGATCATATCTCAGGGAATGTCAAACAGGAAGGAGTGAAGTAACACAGGAAGTAACAGGAAGGATCATATCTCAGGGAATGTCAAACAGGAAGGAGTGAAGTAACATAGGATCATATCTCAGGGAATGTCAAACAGGAAGGAGAGTGAAGTAACATAGGATCATATCTCAGGGAATGTCAAACAGGAAGGAGTGAAGTAACATAGGATCATATCTCAGGGAATGTCAAACAGGAATGTCAAACAGGAAGGAGGAAGGAAGTAACATAGGATCATATCTCAGGGAATGTCAAACAGGAAGGAGTGAAGTAACATAGGATCATATCTCAGGGAATGTCAAACAGGAAGGAGTGAAGTAACATAGGATCATATCTCAGGGAATGTCAAACAGGAAGGAGTGAAGTAACATAGGATCATATCTCAGGGAATGTCAAACAGGAAGGAGTGAAGTAACATAGGATCATATCTCAGGGAATGTCAAACAGGAAGGAGTGAAGTAACATAGGATCATATCTCAGGGAATGTCAAACAGGAAGGAGTGAAGTAACATAGATCATATCTCAGGGAATGTCAAACAGGAAGGAGTGAAGTAACATAGGATCATATCTCAGGGAATGTCAAACAGGAAGGAGTGAAGTAACATAGGATCATATCTCAGGGAATGTCAAACAGGAAGGAGGATGGAAGTAACATAGGATCATATCTCAGGGAATGTCAAACAGGAAGGAGTGAAGTAACATAGGATCATATCTCAGGGAATGTCAAACAGGAAGGAGTGAAGTAACATAGGATCATATCTCAGGGAATGTCAAACAGGAAGGAGTGAAGTAACATAGGATCATATCTCAGGGAATGTCAAACAGGAAGGAGGATCATATCTCAGGGAATGTCAAACATAGGATCATATCTCAGGGAATGTCAAACAGGAAGGAGTGAAGTAACATAGGATCATATCTCAGGGAATGTCAAACAGGAAGGAGTGAAGTAACATAGGGATCATATCTCTCAGGGAATGTCAAACAGGAAGGAGTGAAGTAACATAGGATCATATCTCAGGGAATGTCAAACAGGAAGGAGTGAAGTAACATAGGATCATATCTCAGGGAATGTCAAACAGGAAGGCGTAACTGAACGAAGTACA
>NW_025751905.1:0-13988 GCF_021184085.1 Oncorhynchus gorbuscha | reverse complement strand
ATGTCAGAGCAAAACCAAGTCATGAGGTCGAAGGAATTGTACATACAGTGCCTTGCAAAACAATTCATCCCCTTGGCGTTTTTCCTATTTTGTTGCATTACAACCTGTAATTTAAATAGATTTTTATTTGGATTTCATGTAATGGACATACACAAAATAGTCCAAATTGGTGAAGCGAAATGAAAAAAAATTACTTGTTAAAAAATAAATATATATATATATATATATATATATATATATATATATATATATATATATATATATATATATATATAATAAAAATGGAAAAGTGGTGCGTGCATATGTATTCACCCCCTTTGCTATGAAGCCCCTAAATAAGATCTGGTGAGACCAATTACCTTCAGAAGTCACATTATTAGTTAAATAAAGTCCACCTGTGTGCAATCTAAGTGTCACATGATCTGTCACATGATCTCAGTAAATATACACCTGTTCTGAAATGCCCCAGAGTCTGCAACACCACTAAGCAAGGGGCACCACCAAGCAAGCGGCACCATGAAGACCAAGGAGCTCTCCAAACAGGTCAATGACAAAGTTGTGAAGAAGTACAGATCAGGGTTGGGTTATAAAAAAATATCAGAAACTTTGAACATCCCACGGAGCACCATTAAATCCATGATTAAAAAATGAAAAGAATATGGAACCACAACAAACCTGCCAAGAAAGGGCCACCCACCAGAATTCACAGACCAGGCAAGGAGGGCATTAATCAGATAGGCAACAAAGAGACCAACGACAACCCTGAAGGAGCTGCAAAGCTCCACAGCTGAGATTGGAGTATCTTTCCATAGGACCACATTAAGCCATACACTCCACAGAGCTGGGCTTTACAGAAGAGTGGCCAGAAAAAGTAATTGCTTAACTTCTTTGGGACTGGGGGGCAGTATTGAGTAGCTTGGATGAATAAGGTGCCCAGAATAAACTGCCTGCTACTCAGGCACAGAAGCTAGAATATGCATATAATTAGTAGATATGGATGGAAAACATTCTGACGTTTCTAAAACTGTTTGAATGATGTCTGTGAGCATAGCAGAACTCATATGGCAGGCAAAAACCTGAGATAAAAATCCAACCAGGAAGTGGGAAATCTGAGGTTTGTAGGTTTTCAAGTCTTTGCCTATACAATACACAGAGTAAATTGGGTCAGATTGCACTTCCCAAGGCTTCCACTAGCTGTCATCAGTCTTTAGAACCTTGTTTCAGGCTTCTACTGTGAAGGGGGAGCGAATAATGAGCTAAATCACGCGTGCGGCCTTGAGAGCGAGCTGCATTCCCTATCGTTTCTAAGACAAAGGAATTGTCCGGTTGGAATATTATTGAAGTTTTCTGATAAAAACATCCTAAAGATTGATTCTATACATCGTTTGACATGTTTCTATGAACTGTAATGTTACTTTTTAAAACTTTTCGTCTGGAGTGCTCGCGCGTTGTGCATTTGGACTACTGGACTAAACTAATTCCTGGGAGTGCATTCCGATGAAGATCATCAAAGGTAAGTGAATATTTATAATGCTATTTCTGAGTTTTGTGACACCTCTCCTTGGTTTTTCTGTGGCTTGGCGCTGACCATAATTGCATGGTGTGCTTTTACCGTAAAGTTAAAAAAAAATCTGACACAGCGGTTGCATTAAGGAGAAGTTTATCTATAATTGTATGTATAACACTTGTATCTTAGATCAATGTTTATGATGAGTATTTCTGTAATTTGATGAGGCTCTCTGCACTTTCATCAAATTTATTTTTGAGACAATGCATTTCTGAACACAACGCACCAATTTCAAATTAGGTTTTTGGACATAAAGATGAAAACACACATTTATTGTCTAACATGGAGTCCTGGGAGTGCCATCCGGTGAAGATCATCAAAGGTCAGTGATTCATTTTCATGCTATTTCTCCCCAAACATATGGAAGAAGCTACTCTGGTCAGATGAGACAAAAGTTTTGGTTTTGGCCATCAAGGAAAACGCTATGTCTGGTGCAAATCCAACACCTCTCATCACCCCGAGAACATCCCCACAGTGAAGCATGGTGGTGGCAGCATCATGCTGCGGGGATGTTTTTCATCGGCAGGGACTGGGAAACTGGTCAAAATTGAAGAAATGATGGATGGCGCTAAATACATGGAAATTCTTGAGGGAAACCTGTTTCAGTCTTCCAGAGATTTGAGACTGGAATGGAGGTTTACCTTCCAGCAGGACATCCCCACAGTGAAATGTGGTCAACCCCTATCATACTGCTAAAGCAACACTTGAATTTTATTTTATTTTTTATTTTACCTTTATTTAACTAGGCAAGTCAGTTAAGAACAAATTCTTATTTTCAATGACGGCCTAGGAACAGTGGGTTAACTGCCTGTTCAGGGGCAGAACGACAGATTTGTACCTTGTCAGCTCGGGGGTTTGGACTTGCAACCTTCCGGTTACTAGTCCAACGCTCTAACCGCTAGGCTACGCTGGTTTAAGGGGAAACATTTAAATATCTTGGGATGGCCTAGTTAAACCTCAGACCCCACCCAAACTGTGATGTGACTTAAAAACTGCTGTACACCAGCGGAACCCATCCAAATTGAAAGAGCTGGAACAGTTTTGCCTTGATGAATGGGCAGAAATCCCAGTGGCTAGATGTGCCAAGCTTATAGAGACATACCCCAAGAGATATACAGCTGTAATTGCTGCGAAAGGTGGCTCTACAAAGTAAGGGTGGGGGGGGTGAATAGTTATGCACGCTCAAGTTTTCTGTTTTTTGGTCATGTTTCTTGTTTGTTTCACAATAAAAAATATTTTGCATCTTGAAAGAGGTAGGCATGTTGTGTAAATCAAATGATTACAACCCCCCCCCCCCAAAAAAAAATATTTTAATTCCAGGTTGTAAGGCAAAAAAATAGGAAAAATGCCAAGGGGGTGAATACTTTTGCAAGCTACTGTAGAGCTTCGAGACAGGATTGTGTCTAGGCACAGATCTGGGGAAGAGCACCAAAACATTCTGCAATATTGACGGTCCCCAATTTTAAATATTTAACATGTATCTTAAAAACTGTATTTTTTTCCCCCCCATATGGTTTGATATAAAGAACGCCACTGTCAACCACTCATCTCAGGTGGCAGAACCGACCCCAAACAACCTGCATATGTAAACTATAAGGGAGACTATGGAAGGAGCCCAAGGAGCCCACTGAGAATTGGGTAATATTTGATAGATAATGAGATTACAACCTTTTTTCGCCCACTCTAAAAGACGGCCAAAAGTTTGTTGAATTCCATATGTGTTATCACTATGCTTTCAACTATCTAAAACAATAACCAAATTCTAATGGAAAATCTGTGTTTGATTTTTGGTTTAGATGTCTGCTAAATGTCTTACTGTGCTTTCTGTTATGCAGGTGAATGAGGACCCAAAAGCGACTTGGCGAAAACAGAGTATTTAATCCAGTAAAGTTACTTTACAAACAAAAGGCATAATACTACTCGTAATGACGAGAACAGACAGGAGACTTGATCAAGAACTGCAGGTTGCCTCGGGAAGGCACTTGAACGTAGCAGACTCAGACACCTGCTCACCACGCAGCATCTGAGGGAAACACGACACGACAGGGCAATACATAGACACAGCACGGTGAACAATAGATAAGGATCCGACAGGACAGGAACGGAAAACAAGGGAAGAAATAGGGACTCTAATCAGGGAAAAGATAAGGAACAGGTGTGGAAGACTAAATGATTGATTAGGGGAATAGGAACAGCTGGGAGCAGGAACGGAACGATAGAGAGAGGAGAGAGAGGGAGGGGAGAGAGAGGGATAGAAAAAGGGAACGAACCTAATAAGACCAGCAGGGGAAACGAACAGAAGGGAAAGCAAAATGACAAGACAATCTAAGACAAAACATGACAGTACCCCCACTCACCGAGCGCCTCCTGGCGCTCTCGAGGAGGAACACTGGCGGCAACGGAGGAAATCATAGATCACAAACGGTCCAGCACGTCCCGAGAAAGAACCCAACTCCTCTCCTCAGGACCGTAACGGAAAAACGAAAAAGGAAACTAGGGTACTACTCTAAAAAAAAAAAATGAGACACGGGTAGAGAACTGAAAGCTTTAGAGCAAACAGGACCAAACAGACCAGGAGAGTAACAACTAGGGACAGACTGAGACACAGCAAGGGTAGGAACAAGAACAGGAGAGATGCGATGGCAGGGAACAGACTGAGACCCAGCAAGACCAGGAGCAGAAAAAATTACCAGACTTCTGCGCGCAGTCTGAACACGCAGCCACGAAACGGCGCGTGTCACGCTCCTGAGTAGGCCACCAAACCGCTGGCGAATAGAAGCAAGCGCACCCCGAACGCCGGGATGGCCAGCCAACTTGGCAGAGTGAGCCCACTGAAGAACAGCCAGACGAGCAGAAACAGGAACGAAAAGAAGGTTACTAGGGCAAGCGCGCGGCGACGCAGTGTGCGTGAGTGCTTGCTTAACCTGTCTCTCAATTCCCCAGACAGTCAACCTGACAACACGCCCAACAGGAAGGATCCCTCGGGATCGGTCGAAGCCACAGAAGAACTAAAGAGACGGGATAAAGCATGAGGCTTGGTGTTCTTAGTACCCGGGCAATAAGAAATAACGAATTCGAAACGAGCGAAAAACAACGCCCAACGAGCATGACGCGCATTCAGTCGTTTGGCAGAACGGATGTACTCAAGGTTCTTTTTGGTCAGTCCAAACGACAAAAGGAACGGTCGCCCCTCCAACCACTGTCGCCATTTGCCTAGGGCTAAACGGATGGCGAGCAGTTCGCGGTTAGCCACATCATAGTTACGTTCCGACGTGACAGGCGATGGGAAAATACGCACAAGGGTGGACCCCATCGTCAGTATCGGAGCGCTGGGACAGAATGGCTCCCACGCCCACCCCGACGCGTCAACCTCAACAATAAACGGTTTAGTGACGTCAGGTGCAACAAGGATAGGAACGGATGCAAAACGCTTCTTGAAGAGAACAGGACAACAATCATACGACCGGTGAGGAGGAAGGGAGTTGGTTCTGGACCGACTGAAGACCGTGTGCAGACCATGATACTCCTCCGGCACTCCTGTCAAATCACCAGGTTCCTCCTGAGAAGAGGGGACAGAACAAACAGGAGAAATAGCAGACATTAAACACTTCACATGACAAGAAACGTTCCAGGAAAGGATAGAATTACTAGACCAATCAAAAGAAGGATTATGACACACTAGCCAGGATGACCCAAAACAACAGGTGTAAAAGGTGAACAAAAAAGAAAAAAGAAATGGTCTCACTATGGTTACCAGATACAGTGAGGGTTAAAGGTAGTGTTTCATATAATATACTGGGGAGAGGACTACCATCCAAGGCAAACATGACCGTGGGCTCCCTAACTGTCTGAGAGGAATGTCATGTTCCCGCGCCCAGGCTTCGTCCATAAAAACAGCCCTCTGCCCCAGAGTCTATTAATGCACTGCAGGAAGCTGCCGATCCGGTCCAGCGTAGATGGACCGGTAAGGTAGTACATGTACTTGACGGAGAGGACCGTCTAGTAGCGCTTATCAGTCGCCCTCCGCTTACTGATGAGCTCTGGCCTTTAACTGGACATGAAATGACAAAATGACCAGCGGAACCGCAATAGAGACAGAGGCGGTTGGTGATTCTCCGTTCCCTCTCCTTAGTCGAGATGCGAATACCCCCAGCTGCATGGGCTCAACACCTGAGTCAGTGGGGAAAGACGGTAGTGTCGGAGAGAGGGGAGACACAGTTAACGCGAGCTCTCTTCTATGAGCTCGGTGACGAAGATCTACCCGTCGTTCAATGCGAATAGCGAGTTCAATCAAAGAATCCACGCTGGATGGAACCTCCCGAGAGAGAATCTCATCCTTAACCTTAGCGTGGAGTCCTCCAGAAAACGAGCGAGCAACGCCTGCTCGTTCCAGTTACTGGAGGCAGCAAGAGTGCGAAACTCTATAGAGTAATCCGTTATGGATCGATTACCTTGACATAGGGAAGACAGGGACCAGGAAGCTTCTTTCCCAAAACTGAGCGATCAAAAACCCTTATCATCTCTCTTTAAAGTTCAGATAATTGTTAGTACACTCAGCGCTTGCCTCCCAGATAGCTGTGCCCCACTGCCGAGCCCGACCAGTAAGGAGTGATATGACGTAGGCAATCCGAGCTCTCTCTTGAGTATGTGTTGGGTTGAGAGAGAACACTATATCACACTGGGTGAGAAAGGAGCGGCACTCAGTGGGCTGCCCAGAATAACATGGTGGGTTATTAACCCTAGGTTCCGGAGGCTCGGAAGACCCGGAAGTAGCTGGTGGCACGAGACAAAGACTCTGATACTGTCCTGAGAGGTCGGAGACCTGAGCGGCCAGGTTCTCCACGGCATGGCGAGCAGCAGACAATTCCTGCTCGTGTCTGCCGAGCATGGCTCCTTGGGACTCGAGAGTAGAGTAGAGAGAATCCATAGTCGCTGGGTCCATTCTTGGTCGGATCCTTCTGTTATGCAGGTGAATGAGGACCCAAAAGCGACTTGGCGAAAACAGAGTATTTAATCCAGTAAAGTTACTTTACAAACAAAAGGCATAATACTACTCGTAATGACGAGAACAGACAGGAGACTTGATCAAGAACTGCAGGTTGCCTCGGGAAGGCACTTGAACGTAGCAGACTCAGACACCTGCTCACCACGCAGCATCTGAGGGAAACACGACACGACAGGGCAATACATAGACACAGCACGGTGAACAATAGATAAGGATCCGACAGGACAGGAACGGAAAACAAGGGAAGAAATAGGGACTCTAATCAGGGGAAAAGATAAGGAACAGGTGTGGGAAGACTAAATGATTGATTAGGGGAATAGGAACAGCTGGGAGCAGGAACGGAACGATAGAGAGAGGAGAGAGAGGGAGGGGGAGAGAGAGGGATAGAAAAAGAGAACGAACCTAATAAGACCAGCAGGGGGAAACGAACAGAAGGGAAAGCAAAATGACAAGACAATCTAAGACAAAACATGACACTTTCAACCATTTAAAAGCACAACAAAGTTCAAATGGGAATAAAAATGTCAGATATTTTGTTTATTTATTCAATTTAATGCATTATCACTGTGCTTCACCCAATACCACAACCAAATGACCTGGATTGCAGTTGAGATGACATTAAATCAAATCAAATCAAAAATTAAAGATGACATTAAAGTACATGGTGCAAGTGATAAATGCCATTTGAGATTATGTGCAGGTTATTACAGCAATTGTGAACATTTCCACAGACCTGCGACCCTGAACATGCACGCATTCTATGATTACATTAAGAAAGACATTTATTTTTTCATTACTGTCAAAGTGGCCATTAGGCTATTTACTGTCTTACAAAAGTGATATTGAATATCAACATTTAAAGGGGATATATCTCCTGCTTGGATAGTTCCATCTGAGTCACTTGCTCAATCCTATTCTTTAACCTTTTTTTTTTGGTTGAGATGGAGACTTGAATCCAACATACCATTTGTTAACAGGTCTACAAGTTAATTGTCATGTTTTGTCATTGATTATCATGTCTTGTCCCTGTGCTTCCCCTTCTATTCGTTTCCCTCTGCTGGTCTTATTAGGTTCTTTCCCCTCTTTCTATCCCTCTCTCTCCCCCTCCCTCTCTCACTCTCTCGCTCTCTCTTCTCTCTATCGTTCCGTTCCTGCTCCCAGCTGTTCCTATTCCCCTAATCAATCATTTAGTCTTCCCACACCTGTTCCCGATCCTTTTCCCTGATTAGAGTCCCTATTTCTCTCCTTGTTTTCCGTTCCTGCCCTGTCGGATCCTTGTCTATAATTCACCGTGCTGTGTCTATGTATTGCCCTGTCGTGTCGTGTTTCCCTCAGATGCTGCGTGGTGAGCAGGTGTCTGAGTCTGCTAGGTTCAAGTGCCTTCCCGAGGCAACCTGCAGTTCTTGATCAAGTCTCCAGTCTGTTCTCGTCTTTACGAGTAGTATTATGCCTTTTGTTTTGTAAAGTATCTTTACTGGATTAAAAACTCTGTTTTCGCCAAGTCGCTTTTGGGTCCTCATTCACCTGCATAACAGAAGGATCCGACCAAGGAATGGACCCAGCGACTACAGATGCTCGTAACACTGCCGTCGAGATCCAAGGAGCCATGCTCGGCAGACACGAGCAGGAATTGTCTGCTGCTCGCCATGCCGTGGAGAACCTGGCCGCTCAGGTTTCCGACCTCTCTGGACAGTTCCAGAGTCTTCGTCTCGTGCCACCTGTTACTTCCTGGCCTGCCGAGCCTCCGGAACCTAGGGTTAATAACCCACCTTGCTACTCCGGGCAGCCCACGGAGTGCCGCTCCTTTCTCACCCAGTGTGATATTGTGTTCTCTCTCCAACCCAACACATACTCTAGCGAGAGAGCTCGGGTTGCTTACGCATTTCACTCCTTACTGGCCGGGCTCGAGAGTGGGGCACAGCTATCTGGGAGGCAAGGGCTGATTGTTCTAACAATTACCAGAACTTTAAAGAGGAGATGATTCGGGTTTTTGACCGTTCAGTTTTTGGTGGGGAGGCTTCTAGGGCCCTGGCTTCCCTATGCCAAGGTGATCGATCCATAACGGATTACTCTATAGAGTTTCGCACTCTTGCTGCCTCTAGTGACTGGAACGAGCCGGCGCTGCTCGCTCGTTTTCTGGAGGGACTCCACGCAGTGGTCAAAGATGAGATTCTCTCTCGGGAGGTTCCTTCCAGTGTGGACTCTTTGATTGCTCTCGCCATCCGCATAGAACGACAGGTAGATCTTCGTCACCAAGCTCGTGGAAGAGAGCTCGCGTCAACGGTGTTTCCTGCTCCGCATCGCAACCATCTCCTCCTCTGGCTCAGAGACTGAGCCCATGCAGCTGGGAGGTATTCGCATCTCGACCAAGGAGAGGGAACGGAGGATCACCAACCGCCTGTGCCTCTATTGCGGATTTGATGGACATTTTGTCAATTCATGTCCAGTAAAGGCCAGAGCTCATCAGTAAGCGGAGGGCTACTGGTGAGCGCTACTACTCAGGTCTCTTCATCTAGATCCTGTACTACTATGTCGGTCCATCTACGCTGGACCGGTTCGGGTGCTACATGCAGTGCCTTGATTGACTCTGGGGCTGAGGGTTGTTTCATGGACGAAGCATGGGCTCGGAAACATGACATTCCTTTCAGACAGTTAGACAAGTCTACGCCCATGTTTGCCTTAGATGGTAGTCATCTTCCCAGTATCAGATTTGAGACACTACCTTTAACTCTCACAGTATCTGGTAACCACAGTGAGACTATTTCTTTTTGATTTTTCGTCACCTTTTACACCTGTTGTTTTGGGTCATCCCTGGCTAGTATGTCATAATCCTTCTATTAATTGGTCTAGTAATTCTATCCTATCCTGGAACGTTTCTTGTCATGTGAAGTGTTTAATGTCTGCCATCCCTCCCATTTCTTCTGTCCCCACTTCTCAGGAGGAACCTGGCGATTTGACAGGAGTGCCGGAGGAATATCATGATCTGCGCACGGTCTTCAGTCGGTCCCGAGCCAACTCCCTTCCTCCTCACCGGTCGTATGATTGTAGTATTGATCTCCTTCCGGGGACCACTCCTCCTCGGGTAGACTATACTCTCTGTCGGCTCCCGAACGTAAGGCTCTCGAGGATTATTTATCTGTGTCTCTTGACGCCGGTACCATAGTGCCTTCTTCCTCTCCGGCCGGGGCGGGGTTCTTTTTGTTAAGAAGAAGGACGGTACTCTGCGCCCTGCGTGATTATCGAGGGCTGAATGACATAACGGTTAAGAATCGTTATCCGCTTCCCCTTATGTCATCAGCCTTCGAGATTCTGCAGGGAGCCAGGTGCTTTACTAAGTTGGACCTTCATAACGCTTACCATCTCGTGCGCATCAGAGAGGGGGACGAGTGGAAAACGGCGTTTAACACTCCGTTAGGGCATTTTGAGTACCGGGTTCTGCCGTTTGGTCTCGCCAATGCGCCAGCTGTTTTTCAGGCATTAGTTAATGATGTTCTGAGAGACATGCTGAACATCTTTGTTTTTGTCTATCTTGACGATATCCTGATTTTTTCACCGTCACTCGAGATTCATGTTCAGCACGTTCGACGTGTTCTACAGCGCCTTTTAGAGAATTGTCTCTACGTAAAGGCTGAGAAGTGCTCTTTTCATGTCTCCTCCGTTACTTTTCTCGGTTCCGTTATTTCCGCTGAAGGCATTCAGATGGATTCCGCTAAGGTCCAAGCTGTCAGTGATTGGCCCGTTCAAGGTCACGTGTCGAGTTGCAGCGCTTTTTAGGTTTCGCTAATTTCTATCGGCGTTTCATTCGTAATTTCGGTCAAGTTGCTGCCCTCTCACAGCTCTTACTTCTGTCAAGACGTGTTTTAAGTGGTCCGGTTCCGCCCAGGGAGCTTTTGATCTTCTAAAAGAACGTTTTACGTCCGCTCCTATCCTCGTTACTCCTGACGTCACTAGACAATTCATTGTCGAGGTTGACGCTTCAGAGGTAGGCGTGGGAGCCATTCTATCCCAGCGCTTCCAGTCTGACGATAAGGTTCATCCTTGCGCTTATTTTTCTCATCGCCTGTCACCATCTGAGCGCAACTATGATGTGGGTAACCGTGAACTGCTCGCCATCCGCTTAGCCCTAGGCGAATGGCGACAGTGGTTGGAGGGGCGACCGTTCCTTTGTCGTTTGGACAGACCATAAGAACCTTGAGTACATCCGTTCTGCCAAACGACTTAATGCCCGTCAAGCTCGTTGGGCGTTGTTTTTCGCTCGTTTCGAGTTTGTGATTTCTTACCGTCCGGGTAGCAAAAACACCAAGCCTGATGCCTTATCCCGTCTGTTTAGTTCTTCTGTGGCTTCTACTGATCCCGAGGGGATTCTTCCTTATGGGCGTGTTGTCGGGTTAACAGTCTGGGGAATTGAAAGACAGGTTAAGCAAGCACTCACGCACACTGCGTCGCCGCGCGCTTGTCCTAGTAACCTCCTTTTCGTTCCTGTTTCCACTCGTCTGGCTGTTCTTCAGTGGGCTCACTCTGCCAAGTTAGCTGGTCATCCCGGTGTTCGAGGCACTCTTGCGTCTATTCGCCAGCGCTTTTGGTGGCCGACTCAGGAGCGTGACACGCGCCGTTTCGTGGCTGCTTGTTCGGACTGCGCGCAGACTAAGTCGGGTAACTCTCCTCCTGCCGGTCGTCTCAGACCGCTCCCCATTCCTTCTCGACCATGGTCTCACATCGCCCTAGACTTCATTATCGGTCTGCCTTTGTCTGCGGGGAAGACTGTGATTCTTACGGTTGTCGATAGGTTCTCTAAGGCGGCACATTTCATTCCCCTCGCTAAACTTCCTTCCGCTAAGGAGACGGCACAAATCATCATCGAGAATGTGTTCAGAATTCATGGCCTCCCGTTAGACGCCGTTTCAGACAGAGGCCCGCAATTCACGTCACAGTTTTGGAGGGAGTTCTGTCGTTTGATTGGTGCGTCCGTCAGTCTCTCTTCCGGGTTTCATCCCCAGTCTAACGGTCAAGCAGAGAGGCCAATCAGACGATTGGTCGCATACTACGCAGCCTTTCTTTCAGAAACCCTGCGTCTTGGGCAGAACAGCTCCCCTGGGCAGAATACGCTCACAACTCGCTTCCCTTCGTCTGCTACCGGGTTATCTCCGTTTCAGAGTAGTCTGGGTTACCAGCCTCCTCTGTTCTCATCCCAGCTTGCCGAGTCCAGCGTTCCCTCCGCTCAAGCGTTTGTCCAACGTTGTGAGCGCACCTGGAGGAGGGTGAGGTCTGCACTTTGCCGTTACAGGGCACAGACTGTGAGAGCCGCCAATAAACGCACGATTAAGAGTCCAAGGTATTGTTGCGGCCAGAGAGTGTGGCTTTCCACTCGCAACCTTCCTCTTACGACAGCTTCTCGTAAGTTGACTCCCGCGGTTCATTGGTCCGTTCCGTGTCTCCCAGGTCGTCAATCCTGTCGCTGTGCGACTGCTTCTTCCGCGACATCTTCGTCGCGTCCATCCTGTCTTCCATGTCTCCTGTGTCAAGCCCTTTCTTCGCACCCCGTTCGTCTTCCCTCCCCCTCCCGTCCTTGTCGAGAGCGCACCTATTTACAGGGTACGTAAGATCATGGACATGCGTTCTCGGGACGGGGTCACCAATACTTAGTGGATTGGGAGGGTTACGGTCCTGAGGAGAGGAGTTGGGTTCCGTCTCGGGACGTGCTGGACCGTTCGCTTATTGATGATTTCCTCCGTTGCCGCCAGGGTTCCTCCTCGAGTGCGCCAGGAGGCGCTCGGTGAGTGGGGGGGGTACTGTCATGTTTTGTCATTGATTATCATGTCTTGTCCCTGTGCTTCCCCTTCTATTCGTTTCCCTCTGCTGGTCTTATTAGGTTCTTTCCCTCTTTCTATTCCTCTCTCTCCCCCTCCCTCTCTCACTCTCTCGCTCTCTCTTCTCTCTATCGTTCCGCTCCTGCTCCCAGCTGTTCCTATTCCCTAATCAATCATTTAGTCTTCCCACACCTGTTCCCGATCCTTTTCCCTGATTAGAGTCCCTATTTCTCTCCTTGTTTTCCGTTCCTGCCCTGTCGGATCCTTGTCTATAATTCACCGTGCTGTGTCTATGTATTGCCCTGTCGTGTCGTGTTTCCCTCAGATGCTGCGTGGTGAGCAGGTGTCTGAGTCTGCTAGGTTCAAGTGCCTTCCCGAGGCAACCTGCAGTTCTTGATCAAGTCTCCAGTCTGTTCTCGTCTTTACGAGTAGTATTATGCCTTTTGTTTTGTAAAGTATCTTTACTGGATTAAAAACTCTGTTTTCGCCAAGTCGCTTTTGGGTCCTCATTCACCTGCATAACATTAATAGGCTATTTACCGTATTGGAAAAGTGATGTTAAATTGTGTTTGGTTGTAAGCGCAACCAAATATCAACATGAAGGCTATGTATCTTCTGCTTAGATAGCTCCATCTGTGCCACTGAGTCTGGCTTTAATTCCAGTTGGTCTACAAATGAATAATTGATATAGTGGATTAAAGTCTCCATCTCAACCAAAAATCTAACTTAAAGAAAAGGACTAAATCAAATCAAACTTCAAATACACTTTGAATAGTTTGATTTGAATTAATCCCATTCTTTACCTTAGATCTTTGGTTGAGATGGAGACGTGAAGCCAATATATTCCATTTGAAATCAACCAAAGCTTGAAGCCCTAGGCTTATATGTACCGTCTATTTTTAGTTGAATCTTGGGCTGAATTTAAACAATAGCTTTTGATGACTTCCCAAATGCTATATAGGTCTAAATAGTATCATTGATGATACATGATTGATAAAGGATGGTTACATTTGCTCTGTTGAACCTACCCATTGCAATGACTTCGATAGCAGAAGTTAATCTATTAAGTGATGATTTCTCAAAAATCATTCTCACGATAGCACATTGGTAATAGTCAGTGACAAGTATCAAAGCTAAAACTTTGTATTGGAGACCAAAGGGATAGCTGTAGATCAGGCATGGACAAATGTGATGGGCGTGGGAGCCTAAAAAAATCTGAAGTCATCATGAGGGGCCACAGTTGCACAGTTGCTTGTGGGTCTGAGTACCCACATTGCGAGCAAAACCTTTTAGTGGCCCCCCTCTTGACAGCGGAGATACATTTTAGAGTACATTTTATGCAATTGCACAGATTTTACAATGGGGTATAAAGAAAATTTAGCAGTTTTAAAGGAAGTTTGCTGTAATTATACACATTTTGCCATGGGGCAGAGAGATTTTGCAATTTTATAACTCATTTCATGCAATTCTACTCATTTTGCAATTGGGCTGAGAATAAAATGAGCTGTTTTACAGCTAATTTCCTGCCTTTCTACACGTTTTGTCATAGGGTGGAGGGAAATGTTTGTAGTTTTTAATATCATGTCTGAGTGAGACTGACTAAGGAAAT
>NW_025751904.1:0-13989 GCF_021184085.1 Oncorhynchus gorbuscha | reverse complement strand
GATCAAACATATAAATATCCATATATTCACCCATACACTGAAGGGTCATCATAGAGAGCACTAGAATAGTGAATGTGTAAAACACACAGGCACGGTTTCCTCCCATGTCAGACTAGATATCTATTTATCCTTCTTCCTCTTCTAAACAACAGAATCACGGCATCACCGTAGGGAGTGATGACGGACGTGATGTCAGACTAGGATATCTATTTATCCTTCTCCTCTTCTAAACAACAGAACACGGTTTGATGACGACACGGTCCCCATGTCAGACTAGATATCTATGTTATCCTTCTTCCTCTTCTAAACAACAGAATCACGGCATCACCGTGGAGTGATGACGGCATCACCTATTTATCCTTCTTCCTCTTCTAACAATAGTACTATCACCGTGATGACGACACGGTTTCTCCCCATGCCGAAGATATCTATTTATCCTTCTTCCTCTTCTAAACAACAGAATCACGGCATCACGTGGGGAGTGATGACGACAATCTTCTCCCCATGTCAGACTAGATATCTATTTATCCTTCTTCCTCTTCTAAACAACAGAATCACGGCATCACCGTAGGGAGTGATGACGACACGGTTTCCTCCCCATGTCAGACTAGATATCTATTTATCCTTCTTCCTCTTCTAAACAACAGAATCACGGCATCACCGTAGGGAGTGATGGCGGGACACGCCCTCCTCCTCTCCTCCTGTCGTCTCATGGTCTAGTATAGTTTAGCTCAGGGTTGGTAGATTTCAGGACACCACTCTCCAGCCCTCCTCCTCTCCCTCACCACTCTCCAGCCTCCCTCCTCACCCACTCCTCCAGCCCTCCTCCTCTCCTCCCCTCCTCCCAGTAGAGTAGGACACCACTCCTCCAGCCCTCCTCCTCCAGCCCTCCTCCTCTCCTCCTGTCGTCTGATGGTCTAGTATAGTTTAGCTCAGGGTTGGTAGTATAGTTCAGGACACCACTCCTCCAGCCCTCCTCCTCCAGCCCTCCTCCTCTCCTCCTGTCGTCTGATGGTCTAGTATAGTTTAGCTCAGGGTTGGTAGGAATTTTGGTATTGTGGGAGTTCACGGTGAATATCAAGTCTCCTGAAGAAAGAAATTCACATTTTCACAACACGGTGAAAGCAATATGGTGGAAAGTGAGTCAAGGGAGTCTATTTCACACTATGCTATTTTTCCAGACTAGTGCAGATCAGGGCTGAGGTCCATTTCAGTTTAGATTTTTTTAAGAAAGTGAAAACAGAATGGTCCCCAACCTTAATGCAGACGAGGAGAACAACGTTAGACTATTGAGGCCCACCCCTAGAACAGTTAAACCTCTCCTGACCAATCACTTCAAACTTCCCTGTCCTCTTCAGAAAGGAGTAGCTAAGAAGCTGTCCTAATCGCTGATGCAGGGTCAGATGGTATCATAAAGGAGTAGCTAGAAGCTGTCCCTAATCGCTGATGCAGGGTCAGATGGTATCATAAAGGGAAAGTCAAGAAGCTGTCCCAATCGCTGATGCAGGGTCAGATGGTATCATAAAGGTAGCTAGAAGCTGTCCCTAATCGCTGATGCAGGGTCAGATGGCATCATAAAGGAGAAGTGAAGCTGTCCCTAATCGCTTGATGCAGGGTCAGATGGTATCATAAAGGAGTCGCTAGAAGCTGTCCCTAATCGCTGATGCAGGGTCAGATGGTATCATAAAGGAGAAGTAGAAGCTGTCCCTAACGCTGATGCAGGGTCGATGGTATCATAAAGAGTAGCTTGAAGCTGTCCCTAATCGCTGATGCAGGGTCAGATGGTATCATAAAGGAGTAGCTAGAAGCTAAACCCAACGCTGATGCAGGGTCAGATGGTATCACAAAGGAGTAGTTTGAAGCTGTCCTAATCGCTGATGCAGGGTCAGATGGTATCATAAAGTGAGAAGTAGAAGCTGTCCCACTCGCTGATGCAGGGTCAGATGGTATCATAAA
This sequence comes from Oncorhynchus gorbuscha, assembly GCF_021184085.1. Lineage (NCBI taxonomy): Eukaryota > Metazoa > Chordata > Actinopteri > Salmoniformes > Salmonidae > Oncorhynchus > Oncorhynchus gorbuscha. The sequence goes on along the minus strand of NW_025751904.1, from coordinate 12,033 downwards.
GGAGTAGCTTGAAGCTGTCCCTAATCGCTGATGCAGGGTCAGATGGTATCTCATTGCCCAAGTGGTTAAAGGGATAGTGTGAGATTTTGGCAATTAAGACTTTTTGTTCTACTTACCCAGAGTCAGATGAACTTGTGGACACCAAAACAGGCTGAAATTCCAGGCAGTCTTTTCAAACAGCTCTAACACTAAAAGAGCATCATCATCATTTTAACATTTTCACAGTATTATTCCATCCTCATAATATGGAAATAGATTAAAATAAAAAACAAGTACATCACTTTTTTTGACTGCACGGGTCCTTTAAGGTCAGGGTACGGTTAGGGTTGACTGATCCTAAATCTGTGGTTATTTAGAGGCAACCTACCATACGTTTTCTAGGACGTCACAATCAGGATGCATCTCAAACAGGCATTGGCCTGTCCAGTATACACACAAACCTATTATTCATGGAGAACTGATCATGTTTTTATACGATGTTTTGTATATCATGATTTATTCATTTCTCTTTTTGGGAGAGGGATGTCTTGATTTCTTCTGTTGGATGTGTACAGATCCTCTTCACCTTACATTTTTATTTTATTTTTTACATTTTTTTTTTTTGTGGTGCACGACCATTTTAAAACGGAGCATATGTCATGAAAATTCCTCGTTTTTAATGAAGAATTGATGATGATGATGATAGTGAAGATGATTATCAGGGACATGACCCCCTGACCTTAGTGACGGTTGTGGGGTTCAAAGGTCGGGGGTTCAGGAGTGGGGTTGTGTGAGGGTCATGATATAAAAAATACATGGTTCAATCTGAAAGTTGTACTCATTAGGTCTGTTCCAGTCGAGCTGCACACAACAACCAATGGTTATATGCCACGTCATGGACTTCAGTCGGGTATCAGATTGCTACATCCGATGGTATCTGTTTCCCAGACACAGATTTGTCCTGGACTAAACATTCTCCATGGAGATTTTTCATTGGAATACATTTTGAATCAGGTACCAGACTTAATCTGTCTGGTTAACTGGACCTAGATGTGGTCAGCTGATAGGTTAAACATCTATCCAGCCACTGAAGCGTAATCAGCCTGGAACATGTCCTCTGAGACGTAGTAAAAAGCTGGTATTTAAGTTCACTAGTCCGGCTGTCACCATCCACACCATGATGTATGTTGGACCCCCCCGGAGACGCCCCCAACACAAGCCTAATATAATATTTGTTGTTTTCATAAATGTTCTATCCAGTGCCAAGAGCAGTGATTGTTATCTGGATCTTTCATGGTTTTATTTGCAGTTTCTGTCTTTTTATTTTCTTATCGTTCAGAGTGTAACTGCCTAACGTCGCTGATTTAAATAAAGTAAATTGATTTATAAGTAAGTTCTTGTTGTGTGGCTCTTTCTTCTGAAGGACAAAACAGACCGAAAGGTTAACAGCAGAGGGGGGGGGTGACCTTCCCATCTCCTCTGACATAATTCTGTTCTTCTCCAAAGGAGAGCGAGAGAAGAGCGCGAGGCATCATCTATATTATTAAAAAGAAACCACTTACGACTTGTGGACCCAGAGATCTCAAAATGGTGTCCAAAGTAGAATGGGACAGGAGAGAGACGGGAACATTATTACTTCCATCATATATGGGTTTATAGGTCATCCCCGTGGTAAATACAACACACACACCGGCCCCAGGGGGGCGAGCTGCCGGAGGAAGGAAGGAAGGAAGCAATTTCTAGTCCATAAACAAAGTAGCACTTAGGGGGAAAAAGACAAAAGGGAGAGAAGAGAGGAGGAACTGAGCCCAGAGCAGAGGGACTTGAATAGGAGGAGGGCCGTGTCCTCGAGGATCAAAACCCTAATGTGACTGACTCATCTACAAATGAACAATGAAGTAGATATTTATGATGCAAGGTTCTGTGTAGATCAGTCGGCCTGTAATGTTGAACAAGCCTGAGGAAAGGTAAACGTGGTTAAACTAATTCTTTAACACCACCAGACGAAAAAGGCTGTATCTTCTGGTCTCAAATACAGACTTCACACCTCCTGACTGACACTTGCTGTTCATTTGGCATCACATGGAAGAAAACCGATCGAAAACGGCTCGAAGTTGTCCAATAAACGTTTGTTTTTCGTGGCTTCTGTTTTGCTATGATGTGCCATAATGAACATGACCCCGATCTCAGTCCCCCTGACTCCTCTCTTTGACCCTTCTCTCTTGTCCATGTACTGTTCAGTAGGCATTGAAACTGAAGAAAACCCCTACAGGCTGCTCTCGGTGTGAATAGTTTTCAGGACAGTGATTTTGGTTCAATTTGAGACCAGGGTTATTAGTCCCAAAGCGATCTCCATTGGGTGCGCCGATGGATTCACTTTTGTCAAGTGCCTTTCAAAGTTATGTGGATAAACATGGTCCCACGGCGCCCTACATGTCAACCGTACAAGTTTCTGCAGTAGCTCTTCACCAACTTCATCCTGCAGCCATCGCCTGCCTGCATGGTGGAGGCTTGCCTGGATGGTGGGAGGCTGCCTGATGGTGGGAGGCCCTGCATGGTGGAGGCTGCCTGCATGGTGGGAGGCTGCCTGCATGGTGGGAGGCTGCCTGCATGGTGGGAGGCTGCCTGGATGGTGGGAGGCTGCCTGCATGGTGGAGGCTGCCTGCATGGTGGGAGGCTGCCTGATGCAGGGGAGGCTTGCCTGCATGGTGGGAGGCTGCCTGCATGGTGGAGGCTGCCTGGATGGTGGGAGGCTGCCTGAATGGTGGAGGCTGCCTGCATGGTGGGAGGCTGCCTGGATGGTGGGAGGCTGCCTGAATGGTGGAGAGGCTGCCTGCATGGTGGGAGGCTGCCTGCATGGTTGAGGCCGGGATGGTGGGAGGCCTGAATGGTGGGAGGCTGCCTGCATGGTGGGAGGCTGCCTGCATGGTGGGAGGCTGCCTGCAGGGTGGGAGGCTGCCTGCATGGTGGGAGGCTGCCTAGATGGCTGAGGCTGCCTGCATGGTGGGAGGCTGCCTGCATGGTGGGAGGCTGCCTGTAAGGTGGAGGCTGCCTGCATGGTGGGAGGCTGCCTGATGGTGTGGAGGCTCTAATGTCAAACCAATCATTGGTAATGTTTTTGTTTGACCCACTTGAATGTGACCAAAGACATGACAAACACTTCCCTTGAATCAACCATATTTGGAGAGATTAACTTTGATGTGGGCTTTGGACAGACAGGTTCTGCCCATGTTATTAAGGGATGTGGGTTCTGCCCATGTTAACCAATCAGGTTATGCCCATGTTTTTGTTTGACCCATGTTACTTAGGCTGTGACCAAAGACATGACAAACACTTCCTGAATCAACCATATTTCAGAGAGATTAACTGTTGATGGGGCTTTGGACAGACAGGTTCTGCCCATGTTACTATGATGTGGGTTCTGCCCATGTTACTTTGTGGGCTTTGGACAGACAGGTTCTGCCCATGTTACTATGATGTGGGTTCTGCCCATGTTACTTTGTGGGCTTTGGTTACTTAGGCTTTGGGACAGGTTCTGCCCATGTTACTATGATGTGGTTCACCCATGTTATTTAGGCTCTTTGGACAGACAGGTTCTGCCCATGTTACTATGATGTGCGTTCTGCCCATGTTACTATGATGTGGGTTCTGCCCATGTTACTTTGTGGGCTTTGGACAGACAGGTTCTGCCCATGTTACTATGATGTGGGTTCTGCCCATGTTACTATGATGTGGGTTCTGCCCATGTTACTTTGTGGGCTTTGGAACAGGCAGGTTCTGCCCATGTCACTATGATGTGGGCTTGGGACAGGCAGGTTCTGCCCATGTTACTATGATGTGGGCTTTGGACAGGCAGGTTCTGCCCATGTTACTATGATGTGGGCTTTGGACAGGCAGGTTCTGCCCATGTTACTTTGATGTGGGCTTGGGACAGGCAGGTTCTGCCCATGTTACTATGATGTGGGCTTGGGACAGGCAGGTTCTGCCCATGTTCCTTTGATGTGGGCTTGGGACAGGCAGGTTCTGCCCATGTTACTTTGATGTGGGCTTGGGACAGGCAGGTTCTGCCCATGTTACTATGATGTGGGCTTGGGACAGGCAGGTTCTGCCCATGTTACTTTGATGTGGGCTTGGGACAGGCAGGTTCTGCCCATGTTACTTTGATGTGGGCTTGGGACAGGCAGGTTCTGCCCATGTTACTTTGATGTGGGCTTGGGACAGGCAGGTTCTGCCCATGTTACTTTGATGTGGGCTTGGGACAGGCAGGTTCTGCCCATGTTACTTTGATGTGGGCTTGGGACAGGCAGGTTCTGCCCATGTTACTATGATGTGGGCTTGGGACAGGCAGGTTCTGCCCATGTTACTTTGATGTGGGCTTGGGACAGGGCCGTGGGACTGTTTTACCAGAGACGGAGACAGACGGCAGCTTTTGGTTTTGCTTCCACCACAGAGTGAAGGTCGGAACACACACACACAACTCTTAACCCAGGACTGATGACATACTTCAGGAGTGGAGGAGACGAACCTCGACCCCCAGACTTTCTGCATTGGCTAACGAAGTTTGACGTGATGGTACACCAGGCGCCTGACAACACATCCAATAGAATCAGATGATTCACTTTAATAATATGCTCACATAAGCTTATAGCAAGTTTAAGGCATTATACTGGTCGGGTGTTCCCCCATGATGGAGTGTTCCCCATGATGGAGTGTTACCCATGATGGAGTGTTATCCATGATGGAGTGTTCCCCATGATGAAGGAGTGTTACCCATGATGGAGTGTTACCCATGATGGAGTGTTCCCCATGATGTAGTGTTTCCCATGATGAAGGAGTGTTAACCATGATGGAGTGTTACCCATGATGAAGGAGTGTTACCCATGAAGGAGTGTTACCCATGATGGAGTGTTCCCCATGATGAAGGACTGTTACAAATGATGGAGTGTTCCCCATGATGGAGTGTTCCCCATGATGGAGTGTTACCCATGATGAAGGAGTGTTCCCCATGATGGAGTGTTACCCATGATGGAGTGTTACCCATGATGGAGTGTTCCCCATGATGAAGGGTTCCCCATGATGAAGGAGTGTTCCCCATGATGAAGGAGCGTTACCCATGATGATGGAGTGTTCCCCATGATGGAGTGTTCCCCATGATGAAGGAGTGTTCCCCATGATGAAGGAGCGTTACCCATGATGATGGAGTGTTCCCCATGATGGAGTGATCCCCATGATGGAGTGTTCCCCATGATGAAGGAGGGTTCCCCATGATGGAGTGTTCCCCATGATGAAGGAGCGTTACCCATGATGATGGAGCGTTACCCATGAAGGAGTGTTCCCCATGATGAAGGAGTGTTCCCCATGATGAAGGAGTGTTCCCCATGATGAAGGAGCGTTACCCATGATGATGGAGCGTTACCCATGAAGGAGTGTTCCCCATGATGAAGGAGTGTTCCCCCCATGATGGAGTGTTACCCATGATGAAGGAGTGTTCCCCCCATGATGGAGTGTTCCCCATGATGAAGGAGTGTTTCCCATGATGGAGTGTTCCCCATGATTAAGGAGTGTTACCCATGATTGAGGAGTGTTACCCATGATGGAGTGTTACCCATGATGATGAGAGTGTTACCCATGATGTTCCCCATGATGAAGTGTTCCCCATGATGATGGATTAAGTGTTACCCATGATGAAGGAGTGTTCCCCCCATGATGGAGTGTTACCCATGATGATGGAGTGTTCCCCCCATGATGGAGTGTTCCCCATGATGGAGTGTTACCCATGATGGAGTGTTCCCCATGATTAAGGAGTGTTACCCATGATGGAGTGTTACCCATGATGAAGGAGTGTTCCCCATGATGGAGTGTTACCCATGATGGAGTGTTACCCATGATGAAGGAGTGTTCCCCATGATTAAGGAGTGTTACCCATGATTAAGGAGTGTTACCCATGATGAAGGAGTGTTCCCCATGATGGAGTGTTACCCATGATTAAGGAGTGTTCCACATGATGAAGGAGCACTATATGTCTGGAGTGGAGTAGTGACAATCATTCCATAGAAAGTGAATGAACATATAGAGCCTGTGACACTTTTATAAAAGGTGCATACATGCTTATAACAAGTTATAAGGCATTATACCAGTTGGCTTTTACGTAACGTGTTACCAAACAACCTTCCCCATTAGAAGCTTTCAGACAACAACACAATGGGTCAAATCACCTTCTACAGCAACATGGTATGGAACAACACATTCGTTCAAGCATGTAGGTTTGATAGGAGCATTGACATTGCATAGCTGACAACGCGCCATTGTATTTCTATGGAACAACACATTCAAGCATTCATTGACATTGCATAGCTGACAAGCGGTTGTGGAACAACACATTCATTCAAGCATGAGGTTTGATAGGAACATTGACATTGCATAGCTGACAAGGCGCCATTGTATTTCTATGGAACAAAACGGACACGTTAGTTGACAGGGTTGTACTCATTAGGACGTGCAACTGAAAACGTTTTAAAAACGCTTCTTATTGGAGTCGAGGTAGTCTCTTCCCGTTGCAGCCTGTTGTTGTTCCGTTCTGTACCTAATGAACACTTCCACCTTGTGTAGAATAGACTGGGCCTCTGGGACAGAATCATGTCCACTGTCTCATTTCTAAATCAGAAACATTTTGTCAGAACATCGCCTCTCTTGAACGGACCCCAGTCCTCTTGTAATTAGTGTTGGGCGTTAAACATTGTGGATGGAGTGTTGGGAGTGGATAGCTGCAGTGTCAATCATACGAGAAAAGGTGTGTGACTGGTGAGAAGGGGGCGGGACAAAGGTGAAACTGCTTCTTATAGGTCCTCAGTGAGAGTACACGATGCTGATAAGCTAATAATAATAATAATAATAATCTATCATTGACTCATTTTCTCAATAGAAAAGTCCTATTGAGTTTGACTTCCCTCATATATTAGATACATATACAGTTGATTTCCTGCAGGTACATTTCAATCTTTGAACCTGTATCAAATGTTAATAACACTCATGTCTCAGCAGTGCTTCACAGACATCTACGATTGTCAGACGTTTTCAAACCTCAAGTGGTGAGATAAAACCCAAATTGACATGCCTCAGATTTGACAGAAACTTTAAAAAAATTTAAAAAAGGCTAAGAATGCATCCCAAATGGCAGCCTATTCCGTTTATAGTGCACTACTTTGACCAGGGCCCTATGAGAATAGGGTGCCATTTGGGACCCATTCTAAATGTGTTCTAATGGCTTTAGAGAGGTATCTATTTCCTACCAACTGGCACTGTCTATCTATGTTCCTACCAACTGTCTGCATATCTGTCTGTCTGCACCCCTGTGGCCTGTTCGTGTGGCATCTGTCTGTTCGTCTGTCTGTCTGTCTGTCTGGTCTGTCCGCCCTGTGGTATCACACTATCTCCTGCCAACTGTCTGTCTGTCTGTCCGCCCTGTGGTATCTAGACACTATCTCCTACCAACTGTCTGTCTGTCCACCCTGCGGTACCTAGACACTATCTCCTACCAACTCTCTCTCTCTCTCTCTCTCTCTGTCTGTCTGTCTGTCTGTCTGTCTGTCTGTCTGTCTGTCTGTCTGTCTGTCTGTCTGTCTGTCTGTCTGTCTGTCTGTCTGTCTGTCTGTCTGTCTGTCTGTCTGTCTGTCTGTCTGTCTGTCTGTCTGTCTGTCTGTCTGTCTGTCTGTCTGTCTGTCTGTCTGTCCACCCTGTGGCTGGTGGGGCAATTCAGAGAGAAAATAAATACAATTCAAAATGATCTTTGGATTCAAAATGTCAAAAATCAATGTGTCCCTGTTGATTCTCACCGCAGAGGTTAAAGTTGAACCTCTGTGTAGTAGGCTCTATAGTATAGAGTCTATACCAACTTTATAATAATATATGCCCATTTAGCAGAGCGCTTTTCCAAGCGACTTACAGTCATGTGTGCATACATTCTACGGCCTGGGTGGTCCCGGGATCGAACCCACTACCCTGGCGTTACAAGCGCCATGCTCTACCAACTGAGCTACAGAAGGGACCACTTCCTGGACACAAATGAAGATAGTGCTGGACTAAGAAGATATTTCAATATACTGGATTCTCCATTCGAGTATGTTTTAAAGTCAGGACTTAATCCGTGGGAAGGTTTCCTGGTTGATTGTAGGGTCCAACTCAAACCTTTATAAATGCTGATATTGCAGTTTATGTAAAGATGGTGTAAATGAAATGTACTGGGGTAGCGAAGAGGTAACATTTGTTACTAACACCAAAGGAGGCTTTAGTCACACACACACACACACACACACACACACACACACACACACACACACACACACACACACACACACACACACACACACACACACACACACACACACACACACACACACACACACACACACACACACACACACACACACACTAGTACAGCAGCTTTAGGCTTATCTCCTAGTCGTTGCTCTAAGGACTTGGGACAGAAGGCCAGTTGGGTTTAGAGGGGCTGGGATCGGCCCTGGTGGCATATAAACAGAACTATCTAAAAAAAAAAGGACCTGGGTTCAAATGCTATTTGAAATAATTTCAAAGACTTAAAACTGTGCTTGATTGATCTCGCCTGGATTAATGAACCGATAGGAGTCTAGACACTGCAAACCCCGCCCATCTGGCACTTCAGGCCGGCTAGAACAAACACTGAAATTATTTAAAAAAAAATGTCAAATACTATATGAACCCAGGTCTAACATCAAACAGGCTCTCCTAGCAAACAACCACACAGGACAACATACGCAAACTAAACAATTCAAGTTGTTCAACACCAAGTCGGTGTAAATAGTAGAAAGTACCTGGTTGTATGTGATACATGACATATTAGTCAGATATATAAAATAAAGAGTCCGTCCCTCAAACAGGAATAGAGGGAAGAAGACAGTCACATGGCGAGAGGAGAGAGAGAAGGACAAGTACACAAGAAGGAGCTTATCAATCTTTACGCCATTTCAAAATGGCAGCCACAACACGCCAACGCTGTATATACACGTCCGTCTGTAGAGTAACAAAACCACAAAACCAAAATGGGGCATAGGGACCGCTCTTCTTCTCCCCCTCCTTCCCCTCTCCCCTCCATGGGTTTTTTTTTTTTGGGTTTATGTCATTGAGGCTTCATGCCTGCCCCCGCAGCTCATGCACGCCCCGGCCCGGTGGCAGGCGTGAAGGGCGGTACAGACAGAGACACGGCGCCACTAGGGACAACCCCAGCAGAGCTGCCCATCGCGTGCCCAGCCTCCCTCGCCACCCCCTCACAGGAGCAGGGGTCTGAGTAGTCCCCCTCCGGGTCAGACATGCAGTGGTACAGCAGTGTGTCGGCCAGCCACATGCAGCTGACCCTCCGGGCGCACGCCCTGATCGGGTCCGGCGTCTGGCAGCGCCCGCGGCGTTGTTACCGCCGTGGAACGTTTCGCCGCAGTATTGGCACTGCAGGCGCTCGCCAACACCGCCCTCCTCCAGACTTCTTGTCCTGTCCATCAGACGAGCCAGGAAGGAGGGGCTGGGGCTGAGGTAGAGACCACGCCCCACCGAAGCCCTGTTCCCCTGGACGGCGGTGTTGCGAACCCAAGCCGGCGTAGTGGTGCCTCTTGGGTAAAGGTCTGAAGGTAGGTTTGGGGTCGAGGAATCTACCGGTGTGGATACCAGGGGATAACTATAGTGGTGTTTGTGTGGCTCGCTCTTAGCGAAGTGGACATAGGACTCAGAGTGGGTACAGGCGGCGGATGTGTTGTGGCGCACGGTGGCGTGGCAGTGATCCTCGCGTGAGCCCGGAAGCGTTCTCCAGGACGTCATGTGGAGTTCCGAGCGGAGGAGGATTCCCGAGGGGAGCTCCCAGGAACGTTCCGAGGTTGATCTGTGATCTCCTCGTCGTCCTGGAAGGTGACGTGGCGAGGGATGCGGGGCAGAGGCTGCAGGGAGGAGAGAGAGAGGAGAGGAGGGAGACAAGACTGAGAGGCAGAGAGAGAGGGAGAGGAGAGGGAGACAGAGAGGGAGACAGAGAGAGAGAGAGGAGAGGAGAGGGAGACAGAGACAGAGAGGGAGACAGAGAGAGAGAGGGAGAGGAGAGGGAGACAGAGACAGAGAGGGAGACAGAGAGACAGAGAGAGAGAGGAGAGGGAGAGGAGAGGGAGACAGAGACAGAGAGAGAGACAGAGAGACAGAGAGAGACAGAGAGAGAGACAGAGACAGAGAGGGAGAGGGAGAGGAGAGGGAGACAGAGACAGAGAGAGAGACAGAGAGACAGAGAGAGAGACAGAGAGACAGAGAGAGAGAGGGAGAGGGAGAGGAGAGGGAGACAGAGACAGAGAGAGAGACAGAGAGAGAGACAGAGAGACAGAGACAGAGAGAGAGAGGGAGAGGAGAGGGAGACAGAGACAGAGAGAGAGAGAGAGAGGATGAACAAATGTCATTAGATAACATGATGGAGCTACAGACACAGTGTGGATGATGGAGCTACAGACACGATGTGGATGATGGAGCTACAGACACGGTGTGGATGATGGAGCTACAGACACGGTGTGGATGATGGAGCTACAGACAGGATGTGGATGATGGAGCTACAGACACGGTGTGGATGATGGAGCTACAGACATGGTGTGGATGATGGAGCTACAGACACGGTGTGGATGATGGAGCTACAGACACGGTGTGGATGATGGAGCTACAGACATGATGTGGATGATGGAGCTACAGACATGGTGTGGATGATGGAGCTACAGACACGGTGTGGATGATGGAGCTACAGACATGATGTGGATAGTGGGCCAGACATGGTGTGAATGATGGAGCTACAGACATGGTGTGGATGATGGAGCTACAGACATGGTGTGGATGATGGAGCTACAGACATGGTGTGGATGATGGAGCTACAGACACAGTGTGGATGATGGAGCTACAGACACTGTGTGGATGATGGAGCTACAGACACTGTGTGGATGATGGAGCTACAGACATGGTGTGGATGATGCTGTGTAACTTTCATGTTATAGTTCCACTGTGCACATTTTACTACACAGTATTCTCTAAATATATGCATTACTATTAGTAATATGCAGTGATGAAGTGGTAAACGATGAGGTGGGTAAACGCTGACTGCTGTTATGCAGAGTAAGACAAATGCAAAATACATTTTACTGTCAAAAAAGTAACAGTAAAATAACAATAACGAGGCTATATACAGGGGGTACGGGTTGGTGAGGTAGTTTAATGGGGGCCGGCCTGAAGTGATTCAAGGAAAGGTTTAGAAAAAAGTTCAGAAAAACTGACTAAGTCCAGACATCTCTGTTCAGTGCATGTTTTTCGGGCACCTGGTTTTATTTTTGGGTTACCAATTTTATTTTCAAAACGGTTTAAATGCATTTAAGGGGCATCAGACCTCCATGCCCGCTATGGGAGCACCATACTACGGCCCTAAATCAATGGGGGCCGGCATTGGTGATTTATAGAGGTTTGGGAAAAAAAGTCCAAACTTCTCATGGTTTGGGGGTAGAAGCTGTTCAGCAGTCTAATGGTTTGGGGGTAGAAGCTGTTCAGCAGTCTAATGGTTTGGGGTAGAAGATGTTCAGCAGTCTAATGGTTTGGGGTGGCTGTTCAGCAGTCTAATGGTTTGGGGGTAGAAGATGTTCAGCAGTCTAATGGTTTGGGGTAGAAGCTGTTCAGCAGTCTAATGGTTTGGGGGTAGAAGATGTTCATCAGTCTAATGGTTTGGGGGTAGAAACTGTTCAGCAGTCTTATGGTTTTGGGGGTAGAAGATGTTCAGCAGTCTAATGGTTCTAATGGTTTGGGAGTAGAACAGCAGTGTTCAGCAGTCTAATGGTTTGGGGGTAGAAGCTGTTCAGCAGTCTTATGGTTTGGGGGTAGAAGATGTTCAGCAGTCTAATGGTTTGGGGGTAAGAAGATGTTCAGCAGTCTAATGGTTTGGGGGTAGAAGCTGTTCAGCAGTCTTATGGTTTGGGGGTAGAAGATGTTCAGCAGTCTAATGGTTTGGGGTTAGAAGCTGTTCAG
>NW_025751903.1:0-13994 GCF_021184085.1 Oncorhynchus gorbuscha | reverse complement strand
AATGGGTGGTGGACTGTGTAAACACATAAGGTCGTTAACCTAGCGTTGAACCTACAGAAACTAATGGGTGGTGGACTGTGTAAACACATAAGGTCGTTAACCTAGCGTTGAACCTACAGAAACTAATGGGTGGTGGACTGTGTAAACACATAAGGTCGTTAACCTAGCGTTGAACCTACAGAAACGACGGTGGGTGGACTGTGTAAACACATAAGGTCGTTAACCTAGCGTTGAACCTACAGAAACGAATGGGTTGTGGACTGTGTAAACACATAAGGTCGTTAACCTAGCGTTGAACCTACAGAAACGAATGGGTTGTGGACTGTGTAAACACATAAGGTCGTTAAGGTCGTTAACCTAGCGTTGAACCTACAGAAACTTAGCTCTGGGGTTTTTAGATAAGGCAGTGAGTGTATTCCTAGGTTCTGTTAACAAGAACTGTCAGCTCAGTGGTCGATAATGTTGAGGCGTCAAAAGTTACCTGGGAGTGTGTTAGTAAGTTAGAATGAACTTTTCTCCTCACTTTGTCCCGGTCGAGAGGAGGGGATTCTGGTAAAGCAATGAAATGCAGTCATGATCTGTATATAAACTGTTGCTCGTGGTTAAGTGGCAGCGCGCTCCGAGAATAAATTCTGTTACCTATTATTGAATGACTGGTCTGCATCTATTTTATGCAAACAAGAATCTTAGAAATTCTCATAATAGATTAAGGGTTTTCAATTGATGAAAGCACATTGGCATAATGAAATTACACTAACAACTTGCGGTTTGTAGTTAGCAGGCCTCAGGGTGTTTCACCATGGATGTCCTAGTTAGCAGGCCTCAGGGTGTTACACCATGGATGTCCTAGTTAGCAGGCCTCAGGGTGTTACACCATGGATGTCCTAGTTAGCAGGGCCTCAGGTGTTACACCATGGATGTCCTAGTTAGCAGGCCTCAGGGTGTTTCACCATGGATGTCCTAGTTAGCAGGCCTCAGGGTGTTACACCATGGATGTCCTAGTTAGCAGGCCTCAGGGTGTTACACCATGGATGTCCTAGTTAGCAGGCCTCAGGGGTGTTACACCATGGATGTCCTAGTTAGCAGGCCTCAGGGTGTTTCACCATGGGATGTCCTAGGCAGGCCTCAGGGTGTTACACCATGGATGTCCTAGTTAGCAGGCCTCAGGGTGTTACACCATGGATGTCCTAGTTAGCAGGCCTCAGGATGTTACACAAATGGATGTCCTAGTTAGCAGGCCTCAGGGTGTTACACCATGAATAGGGACAGATTTTCCCTATTTCCTCCATGTTACTGTCTGTCTGCTTAGATGCTAGTGGTAATCAATAGTTTCCCAACAATATACTGACACATAATAGTTATGTTACTATTTGGTTAACCACCAATCAGATGCACTGACACATAATCTGTTCTGTTACTATTTGGTAAAAAGTTTCCACAATCAGATGCACTGACACATAATAGTTATGTTACTATTTGCAAACCACCAATCAGATGCACTGACAGATCGTCCTGCTGAATGTGCTTTGAGTGGGAACAGAGGTAACGACCTAACAATGATCTCTAGATATGATGAAATAGATTAGAAGAGAGGGTGGATGAAAGACCTACATCTTCCTGAAACTGGGAGAAGGTCTTACGGACTCCATCCTGCAGGAACACCAGGGCCTCTCTGTGGGGCCAGCGGTCAGCTGCCGCCTGCAAACTCTGACCCACCGTCTGGCCCAGCAGGGACACTGAGGAGGCCCCATGGACGTAGCTGAAGCTCTGCCCTGGGACCAGGGGGACTGTCCACATGGAGGGATCTATGAGGGACAGACATGAACAGTAGACAGAGTAGACCTGGGTCAAATACATGAGGGAAATAGTTGGAAGCTGTTTTTAGGTGCACTTGATAACACTTTGGAGTTTGGACATAGAGGACTATTTAATTGGTTCCATTGTACCAGGCAAACTACAGTAAACACAACCAAGTATTTGCCATATGTACTGTAGTTGACCAAAGTCTGATACAGAGAGAGATAAAGAGGGAGTAAACACAGAGACATGGGTTGGAACAGAGAGAGAAGGGTTGGAACAGAGAGAAAAGGGTTGGAACAGAGAGACATGGGTTGGAACAGAGAGAGATGGGTTGGAACAGAGAGAGATGGGTTGGTACAGAGAGAGATGGGTTGGTACAGAGAGAGAAGGGTTGGAACAGAGAGACATGGGTTGGAACAGAGAGAGAAGGGTTGGAACAGAGAGACATGGGTTGGAACAGAGAGACATGGGATGGAACAGAGAGACATGGGTTGGAACAGAGAGACATGGGTTGGAACAGAGAGAGAAGGGTTGGAACAGAGAGAGAAGGGTTGGAACAGAGAGAGATAAAGAGGGAGTAAACACAGAGACATGGGTTGGAACAGAGAGAGAAGGGTTGGAACAGAGAGACATGGGTTGGTACAGAGAGAGAAGGGTTGGAACAGAGAGAGAAGGGTTGGAACAGAGAGACATGGGTTGGAACAGAGAGAGAAGGGTTGGAACAGAGAGACATGGGTTGGAACAGAGAGACATGGGATGGAACAGAGAGACATGGGTTGGAACAGAGAGACATGGGTTGGAACAGAGAGACATGGGTTGGAACAGAGAGACATGGGTTGGAACAGAGAGACATGGGTTGGAACAGAGAGACATGGGTTGGAACAGAGAGACAAGGGTTGGAACAGAGAGACATGGGTTGGAACAGAGAGATGGGTTGGAACAGAGAGAGATGGGTTGGAACAGAGAGAGATGGGTTGGAACAGAGAGAGATGGGTTGGAACAGAGAGAGAAGGGTTAGAACAGAGAGACATGGGATGGAACAGAGAGACATGGGTTGGAACAGAGAGAGAAGGGTTGGAACAGAGAGACATGGGTTGGAACAGAGAGACATGGGATGGAACAGAGAGACATGGGTTGGAACAGAGAGAGAAGGGTTGGAACAGAGAGACATGGGTTGGAACAGAGAGACATGGGATGGAACAGAGAGACATGGGTTGGAACAGAGAGACATGGGTTGGAACAGAGAGACATGGGTTGGAACAGAGAGAGAAGGGTTGGAACAGAGAGAGAAGGGTTGGAACAGAGAGACATGGGTTGGAACAGAGAGATGGGTTGGAACAGAGAGAGATGGGTTGGAACAGAGAGAGATGGGTTGGAACAGAGATGGGTTGGAACAGAGAGAGAAGGGTTAGAACAGAGAGACATGGGTTGGAACAGAGAGACATGGGATGGAACAGAGAGACATGGGATGGAACAGAGAGACATGGGTTGGAACAGAGAGACATGGGTTGGAACAGAGAGAGAAGGGTTGGAACAGAGAGACATGGGTTGGAACAGAGAGACATGGGATGGAACAGAGAGACATGGGTTGGAACAGAGACATGGGTTGGAACAGAGAGACATGGGTTGGAACAGAGAGAGAAGGGTTGGAACAGAGAGACATGGGATGGAACAGAGAGACATGGGTTGGAACAGAGAGACATGGGTTGGAACAGAGAGAGAAGGGTTGGAACAGAGAGACATGGGTTGGAACAGAGAGACATGGGATGGAACAGAGAGACATGGGTTGGAACAGAGAGACATGGGTTGGAACAGAGAGAGAAGGGTTGGAACAGAGAGACATGGGTTGGAACAGAGAGAGATGGGTTGGAACAGAGAGAGATGGGTTGGAACAGAGAGAGATGGGTTGGAACAGAGAGAGAAGGGTTAGAACAGAGAGACATGGGTTGGAACAGAGAGACATGGGATGGAACAGAGAGACATGGGTTGGAACAGAGAGAGAAGGGTTGGAACAGAGAGACATGGGATGGAACAGAGTGACATGGGTTGGAACAGAGTGACATGGGTTGGAACAGAGAGACATGGGTTGGAACAGAGAGACATGGGTTGGAACAGAGAGAGAAGGGTTGGAACAGAGAGATGGGTTGGAACAGAGAGAGAAGGCTTGGAACAGAGAGAGACATGGGTTGGAACAGAGAGACATGGGTTGGAACAGAGAGATGGGTTGGAACAGAGAGAGATGGGTTGGAACAGAGAGAGATGGGTTGGAACAGAGAGAGATGGGTTGGAACAGAGAGAGAAGGGTTAGAACAGAGAGACATGGGTTGGAACAGAGAGAGAAGGGTTGGAACAGAGAGACATGGGTTGGAACAGAGAGACATGGGATGGAACAGAGAGACATGGGTTGGAACAGAGAGACATGGGTTGGAACAGAGAGACTTGGGTTGGAACAGAGAGAGAAGGGTTGGAACAGAGAGAGAAGGGTTGGAACAGAGAGACATGCGTTGGAACAGAGAGATGGGTTGGAACAGAGAGATGGGTTGGAACAGAGACATGGGTTGGAACAGAGAGAGAAGGGTTGGAACAGAGAGACAAGGGTTGGAACAGAGAGACATGGGTTGGAACAGAGAGATGGGTTGGAACAGAGAGATGGGTTGGAACAGAGAGAGATGGGTTGGAACAGAGAGAGATGGGTTGGAACAGAGAGAGAAGGGTTAGAACAGAGAGAGACATGGGTTGGAACAGAGAGACATGGGATGGAACAGAGAGACATGGGTTGGAACAGAGAGACATGGGATGGAACAGAGAGAGAAGGGTTGGAACAGAGAGACATGGGTTGGAACAGAGAGACATGGGATGGAACAGAGTGACATGGGTTGGAACAGAGAGACATGGGTTGGAACAGAGAGAGAAGGGTTGGAACAGAGAGACATGGGTTAGAAAAGAGAGATGGGTTGGAACAGAGAGAGAAGGGGTTGGAACAGAGAGAGAAGGGTTGGAACAGAGAGACATGGGTTGGAACAGAGAGATGGGTTGGAACAGAGAGAGATGGGTTGGAACAGAGAGAGATGGGTTGGAACAGAGAGAGATGGGTTGGAACAGAGAGAGAAGGGTTAGAACAGAGAGACATGGGTTGGAACAGAGAGACATGGGATGGAACAGAGAGACATGGGTTGGAACAGAGAGACATGGGTTGGAACAGAGAGAGAAGGGTTGGAACAGAGAGACATGGGTTGGAACAGAGATACATGGGATGGAACAGAGAGACATGGGTTGGAACAGAGAGACATGGGTTGGAACAGAGAGAGAAGGGTTGGAACAGAGAGAGAAGGGTTGGAACAGAGAGAGAAGGGTTGGAACAGAGAGGCATGGGTTGGAACAGAGAGAGATGGGTTGGAACAGAGAGAGATGGGTTGGAACAGAGAGAGATGGGTTGGAACAGAGAGAGATGGGTTGGAACAGAGAGAGAAGGGTTAGAACAGAGAGACATGGGTTGGAACAGAGAGACATGGGATGGAACAGAGAGACATGGGATGGAACAGAGAGACATGGGTTGGAACAGAGAGAGAAGGGTTGGAACAGAGAGACATGGGTTGGAACAGAGAGACATGGGATGGAACAGAGAGACATGGGTTGGAACAGAGAGACATGGGTTGGAACAGAGAGAGAAGGGTTGGAACAGAGAGACATGGGTTAGAAAAGAGAGATGGGTTGGAACAGAGAGAAGGGTTGGAACAGAGAGAGAAGGGTTGGAACAGAGAGACATGGGTTGGAACAGAGATGGGTTGGAACAGAGAGATGGGTTGGAACAGAGAGAGATGGGTTGGAACAGAGAGAGATGGGTTGGAACAGAGAGAGATGGGTTGGAACAGAGAGAGAAGGGTTAGAACAGAGAGACATGGGTTGGAACAGAGAGACATGGGTTGGAACAGAGAGACATGGGTTGGAACAGAGAGACATGGGTTGGAACAGAGAGACATGGGTTGGAACAGAGAGACATGGGTTGGAACAGAGAGACATGGGTTGGAACAGAGAGACATGGGTTGGAACAGAGAGACATGGGTTGGAACAGAGAGAGAAGGTTGGAACAGAGAGAGAAGGGTTGGAACAGAGAGACATGGGTTGGAACAGAGAGACATGGGTTGGAACAGAGAGAGAAGGGTTGGAACAGAGAGAGAAGGGTTGGAACAGAAAGAGAAGGGTTGGAACAGAAAGAGAAGGGTTGGAAGAGAGAGACATGGGTTGGAACAGAGAGACATGGGTTGGAACAGAGAGAGGGAGTAGATATTTACATTTGAGTCATTTAGCAGACACTCTTATCCAGAGAGGCCCAAGGGAACAATTAGGGTTAAATGCCTTGCTCAAGAGCAAGTCGGCTCTGGGATTCAAACCAGAGACCTTTTGCTTACTGGCCCATTGCTCTTAACCACTAGACTACCTGCCGCCCAGACACAGAGGGCTGGGTTGGTACACAAAGAGGGAGAAGAAACAATAATAATTTATTTTGAAACAGTAATTTATTTTGAAACAGAAGAAGGTTCTGGATGGAATCCCCCTTCATCTCAGACCCAACTTCCTGTTGTGTTCCCGGACTGTGGTTTCATAGTGGACCCCTCTCCCCTGTTCTCTCCCCCTCTCCCCTGTTCTCTCCCCTCTCCCCTGTTCTCTCCCCTCTCCCCTGTTCTCTCCCCTCTCCCCTGTTCTCTCCCCTGTCCCCTCCCCTCTCCCCTGTCCCTCCCCTCTCCCCCCTGTTCTCTCCCCTCTCCCCTGTTCTCTCCCCTCTCCCTCTCCACTGTTCTCTCCCCTCTCCACTGTTCTCTCCCCTCTCCCCTGTTCTCTCCCCTCTCCCCTGTTCTCTCTCCTCTCCACTGTTCTCTCTCCTCTCCACTGTTCTCTCCCCTCTCCCCTGTTCTCTCCCCTCCCCTGTTCTCTCCCCTCTCCACTGTTCTCTCCCTCTCCACTGTTCTCTCCCTCTCCACTGTTCTCTCCCCTCTCCACTGTTCCTTACGGCCAAGACAACCACGCAGAGCCCCCATTCCTTACGGCCAAGACAACCACGCAGAGCCCCGTTCCCTTACGGCCAAGACAACCACGCTGAGCCCCGTTCCTACGGCCAAGACAACCACGCTGAGCCCCGTTCCTTACGGCCAAGATAACCACGCTGAGCCCCGTTCCTTACGGCCAAGACAACCACGCTGAGCCCCGTTCCTTACAGCCAAGACAAGCACGCTGAGCCCCGTTCCTTAAAGCCAAGACAACCACGCAGAGCCCCGTTCCTTACGGCCAAGACAACCACGCAGAGCCCCATTCCTTACGGCCAAGACAACCACGCTGAGCCCCGTTCCTTACGGCCAAGACAACCACGCTGAGCCCCGTTCCTTACGGCCAAGACAACCATGCTGAGCCCTGTTCCTTACAGCCAAGACAACCACACTGAGCCAAGACAACCACGCTGAGCCCCGTTCCTTAAAGCCAAGACAACCACGCTGAGCTCCGTTCCTTACAGCCAAGACAACCACACTGAGCCAAGACAACCACGCTGAGCCCCGTTCCTTAAAGCCAAGACAACCACGCTGAGCCCTGTTCCTTACGGCCAACACAACCACGCTGAGCCCCGTTCCTTACAGCCAAGACAACCACGCTGAGCCCCGTTCCTTACAGCCAAGACAACCACGCTGAGCCCCGTTCCTTACAGCCAAGACAACCACGCTGAGCCCCGTTCCTTAAAGCCAAGACAACCACACTGAGCCAAGACAACCACGCTGAGCCCCGTTCCTTAAAGCCAAGACAACCACGCTGAGCCCCGTTCCTTACAGCCAAGACAACCACGCTGAGCCCGTTCCTTACAGCCAAGACAACCACACTGAGCCAAGACAACCACGCTGAGCCCCGTTCCCTTAAAGCCAAGACAACCACGCTGGAGCCCGTTCCTTACAGCCAAGACAACCACGCTGAGCCCCGTTCCTTACGGCCAAGACAACCACGCTGAGCCCCGTTCCTTACAGCCAAGACAACCACGCTGAGCCAAGACAACCATGCTGAGCCCTGTTCCTTACAGCCAAGACAACCACGCTGAGCCCTGTTCCTTACGGCCAAGACAACCAGGCTGAGTCCCGTTCCTACAGCCAAGACAACCACGCTGAGCCAAGACAACCACGCTGAGCCCCGTTCCTTACAGCCAAGACAACCACGCTGAGCCCGTTCCTTACGGCCAAGACAACCACGCTGAGCCCTGTTCCTTACAGCCAAGACAACCACGCTGAGCCCTGTTCCTTATGGCCAAGACAACCACGCTGAGCCAAGACAACCACGCTGAGCCCTGTTCCTTACAGCCAAGACAACCACGCTGAGCCCCGTTCCTTACAGCCAAGACAACCACGCTGAGCCCTGTTCCTTACAGCCAAGACAACCACGCTGAGCCAAGACAACCACGCTGAGCCCCGTTCCTTACAGCCAAGACAACCACGCTGAGCCCTGTTCCTTACAGCCAAGACAACCACGCTGAGCCAAGACAACCACGCTGAGCCCTGTTCCTTACAGCCAAGACAACCACGCTGAGCCAAGACAACCACGCTGAGCCCTGTTCCTTACAGCCAAGACAACCACGCTGAGCCAAGACTACCACGCTGAGCCCCGTTCCTTACAGCCAAGACAACCACGCTGAGCCCTGTTCCTTACAGCCAAGACAACCACGCTGAGCCCTGTTCCTTACAGCCAAGACAACCACGCTGAGCCAAGACAACCACGCTGAGCCCCGTTCCTTACAGCCAAGACAACCACGCTGAGCCCCGTTCCTTACGGCCAAGACAACCACGCTGAGCCCCGTTCCTTACAGCCAAGACAACCACGCTGAGCCAAGACAACCACGCTGAGCCCCGTTCCTTACAGCCAAGACAACCACGCTGAGCCAAGACAACCACGCTGAGCCCCGTTCCTTACAGCCAAGACAACCACGCTGAGCCCCATTCCTTACAGCCAAGACAACCACGCTGAGCCAAGACAACCACGCTGAGCCCCGTTCCTTACAGCCAAGACAAAGCAGAAACTGGGCTGGACAATCCAAGTAAAAACATATTTTAAAAACCTGTTTCTGAAAAGGATTGTTTCTATAGTATGCAGTGACTTGAGCATGGCTCAGCAGGCATTGAAATACATTACCCTCAGTCTGAATACTAGTCAAGACACATACAGGCCATCAGGTCCATACAGTTGACGGATCATACCGATCACTGCAACTGTAATTGACTACATTGAAATGGGATTGACCCCAACTACTGGTGTGCTCTATAGGTCTGAATGACAAAATGTCATCTACAATCTATGTCAGAGGTCAGAGGTGGGCTTTAGAAAGGAAACAACTTGCAAAATGACAGAAATAATCCAGCTCGTCTGTTTATGTATGACAATGTGAAGAGAGCTGCCCTACCTACAGCACCAGGTTGGGTTCCCAGGTGTCCATGTCTTCTGTAGTGAGGAGACCACCTGTAGAGGTTGTAACACAGCCCTTCTAGAGAACACACTGAGCTGTCTGAGGTGAGTTGCCCTGGACCTCAGTAGAGAGGAGCTGATCCACACCGCTGACATGGCCTCAGTCAGCTCTGAAAATAACACCCGATTTATTATGTTCTGAACCCATTTAGACCCTTGTTAAAAATGTTGGCTTAAAATCTTCCTAGAAGTCAGAAAAACATGAGAAGGGACATGTACAAATGCAGAGTTTGGGCATTTTATTAAGTCTTTATTCATATTATAAAAGTGATTTAATTAATTTTTCCATGTTTTTTTCTATTAAGAGGCACTTATTAATGTAACAGGTTTTTGAAATTCAATATTGGTGCACAATTCCTATGTAAATTATCAAAGGAAAGCAAAAGGCACATTCGTGGAATGACCCAGATTCTACATCCATCTCATTAGATCAGAACAGGATGGACCATATAAAAGATATAGCTGCTTTGCTGCACATCACACATTCTTTTTCTACTCATATAATATGGATCATTATCAGGTTAATTGATTTATAAGCTTCTGTAAAAAACAAACAAACAATAACACCATGGTTGCAATAACACTTTAAACAAGTCGTTTGTAAATGTGTTTGTTTAGGATCAACACTGGTAAGTTAACCAACCTTATGTACATTAGAGTCTGTCCCTGAGGAGGTTGTTCTGCATAACTGGTCGGGTCATAGCATTTTCCAATCAGCTTCAGGCAACTTTGACGTAAGGTTTGATCACACCTGTAGTGACTCCTATCAGTCACGCCCATTAGTTGTTGATCACTTGTTCACTAGATCATGGATTTGCATAAACATCTCGTGACAACTCTGATAATTAGGAACATTTGAGAAAAAAACTATATCCGTACACTTAACCTAAGCATTACAAAACAAATATTGGATCAAATAAACCTCATGTACCAAATAATCAAATCAAATTTACGTTTACCAAATTCGACACTTATACTGACCTTTATACAAAATCTCCTCACTTAGTGAGCGAAACGCAACAGCGCCACCTGCTGGAGAAGACATTTGTCTGTTATCCCCCTCGCTTCCTCTGGTTACGCATCATAACTGCGTCTCTCATCGGCTTGTAACCCCCCCAACACCAGTAATTTCACCAAAGACAGTACAGATTTTAACATGACAGCAAGAGGAGCCTACAGCAACCAGAGAGAGAGCGATACTGCACGCAAACACAGAACGCCAATAGCCTGTTTACAAGAACATTTGATTTGATAACTGACAACCGTATTCTGGACATTTCCCTTTATATTTTTTGGGTTGCAATTGTCCCAGTGTGTTTAGCGGATCTGTACAGTATGTGTGTTGGGGGTGTGTCCATCTGGAAAGTGACAGCATCGTGTGTTTGTAGCCAATCACAGTGGGAGGCTAACTCCTATAATATGAGTCTTCTATCCTCTCAAACCAACACGTCAGGAAAACATTACCTTTAGATTCACTTTCTCATGAGATTTATAAAGCTGCATCATGACTGATGGACAACAGAGTTTCATCACTTATTTTTCCAATATCTTTATTTCATTTTATCGAACAGACTGGACAACTAATTGTACATCATGACGTGATCTTGGACTGATGTACGATAGTAAAACTCAGGTTCTTCATTTTAAACATGACATAAAGAAATCTGAAATAAATAGAACTGTAATAATGCCAGACATTGGTATGTACAAATGTGTTGTTAGGCAGAGTTACAATGCTTAGTTCCAAACCTGTATATATGGGGACAGAGCAACAGGCTGACAGAGCAACAGGCTGACAGAGCAGCAGGCTGACAGAGCAGCAGGCTGACAGAGCAGCAGGCTGACAGAGCAGCAGGCTGACAGAGCAGCAGGCTGACATCACTCCAAATGATAGTTCTAGAATATGTGGAATAGTTTTCGGACCAGTTTCCCAGACGCAGATTAAGCCTAGTGCTGGATTCTAAATCATGCTGAATGGAGAATCTCCATTGAGTCCAAGACCAGGCGTAAAAGATGCACTATGCAGATATCGCACCGCCATTTCCTGGTTGCTTTAAATTCGAATTTCAACTTGTGAGAAAACAAGCATGTATAGTGTAGAGAATCATTGTAGCATCTAAACTGCTGTGAAATAGATTTTCCAGAACCAAAAACATTGTATTTTCAGCTGATTTGAAGCCGGTGTACAAAACCCAAAGTAAAAGACCCCAAAAAAAACAAAACTATAAAACAGGAAGCATAGAAAAATAACAGATCTACCACCTTCTTAGACTTGCTTTCAATGAAAATAACAGATCTATAACATTTCTATGTGAATTTGGTCAGGTCTCCCAAAAAGCTATACATTATTGCAGCTCTAATCTGTGTCTGGGAAACTGGCCTCAAGGCTTTTCATTTTAAGGCTGTGATAGGAGAGGGGCACTATTAACCCCAGATGAAGACAGACAGTCAGAATGGGGATGGAAAATACATCAACGACAGAAACAAGGAAGAGGCTTGTCATCCTGAGATGAGGTTCTCTATTACAAACGTTTCATCGACAGGACAGGAGCCAATGTGACATAATGGTCACCAATAGCGATTTGCATATTAGTCAAAGATTTAGCATTTTAGCCTGATTAAACTAGACTGAGCACTCCACTCATGGTGAACACAGCATTCAGTCTGGTTTAACCAGGCTAGGATCTGTCTAGAAAAAGGGATAGGCGTGACCCACTGTTAGATAGCTCTAGGGTGAGGTTGCCCCTAGGTACAGATCTAGATCAGCTTCCTCCCAATCCTAACCTTAACCATTAGTGGGGTAAAGGGAAAAACTGACCCAGGGTCAGCATCTAAGGCAACTTCACCCTATGATGGTTGGACTGCTGGGTTGTTGTTGCTGGATATTCTGTTCTGCAGGTTATGGTAGACAGGATGTTAGCTGGATAAGATTCAACCACCAACAGGTGCACAGTACAGTATATATATATCAATGTGAATAAGTAAGTTTTGTCTGACACACTGCTGTGCTCAGGTTGACTTGTTTGTTTCTAAGAAGAACAGTTTTGTCTGACACACTGCTGTGCTCAGGGGTTGACTTGTTTGTTTCTATGAAGCAACAGTTTTGTCCGACACACTGCTGTGCCTAGGGTTGACTTGTTTGTTTCTATGAAGCAACAGTTTTGTCTGATACTAATTACACATCAGAATAGGAAAGGGATTAAATGAATATAACATGGTACCAACTCTATAAATACACAGCCATCCATCAAAGACTTATATGAAGTAGTAAGGGCTTAGTCTTCTCCCCTGAACATCACCAGCCATCCATCCAAGACTTATATGAAGTAGTAAGGGCTTAGTCTTCCTGAACATCCCCAGCCATCCATCCAAGGCTTATATGAAGTAGTAAGGGCTTAGTCTTCCCTGAACATCCCCAGCCATCCATCCAAGACTTATATGAAGTAGGCGGGCTTAGTCTTCCAATATCCCCAGCCATCCATCCAAGACTTATATGAAGTAGTAAGGGCTTAGTCTTCCCCTGAACATCACCATCCAAGGCTTATATGAAGTAGTAAGGGCTTAGTCTTCCCCTGAACATCCCCAGCCATCCATCCAAGGCTTATATGAAGTAGTAAGGGCTTAGTCTTCCCCTGAACATCACCAGCCATCCATCCAAGACTTATATGAAGTAGTAAGGGCTTAGTCTTCCCCTGAACATCCCCAGCCTTACATCCAAGGCTTATATGAAATAGTAAGGGCTTAGTCTTCCCCTGAACATCACCATCCATCCATCCAAGGCTTATATGAAGTAGTAAGGGCTTAGTCTTCCCCTGAACATCACCACCCATCCATCCAAGGCTTATATGAAGTAGTAAGGGCTTAGTCTTCCCCTGAACATCACCACCCATCCATCCAAGGCTTATATGAAGTAGTAAGGGCTTAGTCTTCCCCTGAACATCACCAGCCATCCATCCAAGACTTATATAAAGAAGGAGTGCACTAGATAGTGAATAGGGTGCCATTAGGACGGTACAGTCTGTGGTGAAGCGGACCTAACTTCATTAATGAAGAGGACAGCAGCTGATGTTTCCAGGCTATTTAACATGGAGGTCCCTCCCTCCCTCCCTCCCTCCCTCCCTCCCTCCCTCCCTCCCTCCCTCCCTCCCTCCCTCCCTCCCTCCCTCCCTCCCTCCCAGACTACAGATGGTCCACCAGCTGACCGGTCTGTTCTGTCTGGCCAGCCCACACCCAGGACAATAGGGACTTGGGGGTGCATCTCAATAGTATAAAGTGGTTTCCTCGTCTTCTCTCCTTGCCCCTCCTTCTACACTGATGGGAAGGAAATGACAGGTGAAAGCTCATTTCTGGTAGAGATGGATCATCCATGTGGCTTTTACCAGTCCTGTTTTATCATTCTCTCCAAGACTGACTGGGCTACTGAGAGGGACGAGACGAGGCTATTAACTGGGCTACTGAGAGGGAGGAGACGAGGCTATTAACTGGGCTACTGAGAGGGAGGAGACGAGGCTATTAACTGGGCTACTGAGAGGGAGGAGACGAGGCTATTAACTGGGCTACTGAGAGGGACGAGACGAGGCTATTAACTGGGCTACTGAGAGGGACGAGACGAGGCTATTAACTGGGCTACTGAGAGGGACGAGACGAGGCTATTAACTGGGCTACTGAGAGGGACGAGACGAGGCTATTAACTGGGCTACTGAGAG
>NW_025751902.1:0-13995 GCF_021184085.1 Oncorhynchus gorbuscha | reverse complement strand
CCTCTCCTCCCCTCCCGTCCTCTCCTCCCTCGTCCTCTCCCTCCCCTCCCGTCCCTCTCCTCCCCTCCGTCCTCTCCTCCCCTCGTCCTCTCCTCCCCTCGCGTCCTCTCCTCCCCTCCGTCCTCTCCTCCCCTCCCTCCCTCCCCTCCTCCTCTCCCCTCCGTCACTCTCCTCCCCTCCGTCCTCTCCTCCCCTCCTCCCCTCCCCTCCTCTCCTCCTCCCCTCCCGTCCTCTCCTCCCCTCCGTCCTCTCTCCCCTCGTCCTCTCCTCCCCTCGTCCTCTCCTCCCCTCCACGTCCTCCTCCTCCCCTCCCGTCCTCTCTCCCCTCCTCCTCTCCTCCCCTCCCGTCTCCTCCCCTCCCGTCCTCTCCTCCCCTCATCCTCTCCTCCCCTCACGTCCTCTCCCTCCCCTCCGTCCTCTCTCCCCTCCCCTCTCCTCCCCTCCGTCCTCTCCTCCCCTCCCGTCCTCTCCTCCCCTCCCGTCCTCTCCCCTCCCCTCCCGTCCTCTCCTCCCCTCCATCCTCTCCTCCCCCCCTCCGTCCTCTCTCTCCCCTCCGTCCTCTCCCTCCCCTCCGTCCCTCTCCTCCTCCCGTCCTCCTCCCCTCACGTCCTCTCCTCCCCTCCCGTCTCTCCCCTCCTCCTCTCTCCCCTCCGTCCTCTCCTCCCCCTCCCCGTCCTCTCCTCCCCTCCGTCACTCTCCTCCCCTCGTCTCTCCTCCCCTCCCGTCCTCTCCCCTCCCCTCCCCCCTCACGTCCTCTCCTCCCCTCCATCCTCTCCTCCCCTCCCTCTCCTCTCCTCCCCCTCCTCACGTCCCTCTCCTCTCCTCCCCTCCCGTCCTCTCCTCCCCTCCCGTCCTCTCCTCCCTCCCGTCCTCTCCTCCCCTCCGTCTCTCCTCCCCTCCGTCCTCTCTCCCCTCCCCTCTCCCCTCCCCTCCCTCCTCCCCTCCCGTCTCTCCTCCCCCTCCGTCCTCTCCTCCCCTCCCCGTCCTCTCCTCCCCTCCCGTCCTCTCACTCCCTCCGTCCTCTCCTCCCCTCCCCGTCCTCTCCTCCCCTCTAAATCCTCTCCTCCCCTCCCGTCCTCTCCTCCCCCTCCCCTCCGTCCTCTCTCCTCTCCTCCCCTCCCTCTCCTCCCCTCCGTCCTCCCCTCCCCTCCACGTCCTCTCTCCCCTCCGTCCTCTCCTCCCCTCCACGTCCTCTCCCTCCCCTCCCGTCCTCTCCTCCCCCTCCCCTCCCTCCCCTCTCCTCCCCCCCTCACGTCCCTCCTCCCCTCCGTCCCTCTCCTCCCCTCCTCCTCTCCCCTCCCCTGTCTCTCTCCCCTCTCTCCCTCCCCTCCGTCCCCTCCACCTCTCCTCCCCTCCGTCCTCTCCCCTCTCCTCTCCCCTCCCCTGCGTCCCTCCCCTCCCATCCTCTCTCCTCCCCTCCCCCTCCTCCCCTCCTCCCCTCCCCTCCATCCTCTCCCTCCCCTCCATCCTCTCTCCCTGTCCCTCTCCCCTCCGTCTCTCCTCCCCTCCATCCTCTCCTCCCCTCCCGTCCTCTCCTCCCCTCCACGTCCTCTCCTCCCCTCGTCCTCTCCTCCCCTCCGTCCTCTCCTCCCCTCCTCCTCTCCTCCTCTCATCCCCCTCGTCTCCTCCCCTCCTCCCCCTCCCCCTCGTCTCTCCCTCCCCTCGTCCTCTCCTCCCCTCACGTCCTCTCCTCCCCTCGTCCTCTCCTCCCCCTCCGTCCTCTCCTCCCCTCTCCTCCCTCCGTCCTCTCCCCTCCCCTCCGTCCTCTCCCTCCCCCCCTCCTCTCCTCCCCTCCGTCCTCTCCTCCCCTCACGTCCTCTCCTCCTCTGCCCTCCCGTCCTCTCTCCTCCCTCCGTCCTCTCCTCCCCTCGTCCCCTCCCTCCTCTCCTCCCCTCCGTCCTCTCCTCCCTCACGTCCTCTCCTCCCCTCCCTCTCCTCCCCTCCGTCCTCTCCCCTCCCCTCCACGTCCTCTCCTCCCCCTCCTCCCCTCCGTCCTCTCCTCCCCTCGTCCTCTCCACTCCTCGTCCCCTCACGTCCTCTCCTCCCCGTACTCCCCTCCATCCTCTCCTCCTCCACTCTCCTCCCCTCCCGTCCTCTCCTCCCCTCGTCCTCTCCTCCCCTCCCACGTCACTCTCCTCCCTCCCGTCCTCTCCTCCCCTCCACGTCCTCTCCTCCCCTCCGTCCTCTCCCTCCCCTCTCCTCCCCTCCGTCCCTCCCTCCCCTCTCCTCCCCTCCCTCGTCCTCTCACTCCCCTCACGTCCTCTCCTCCCCTCCGTCCTCTCCTCCCTCCCCTCCTCCCCCTCCGTCCTCTCCTCCCCTCCGTCCTCTCCTCCCCTCGTCCTCTCCTCCCCTCCGTCTCCTCCCCCTCCCGTCCTCTCTCCTCCCCTCACGTCCTCTCCTCCCCTCTCGTCCTCTCCTCCCCTCCACGTCCTCTCCTCCCCTCCCCTCCCCTCCCCTCCCTCCTCTCTCCCTCCCGTCCTCTCCTCCCCTCCTCCCCTCCCCTCGTCCTCTCCCCTCCTCCCTCCATCCTCTCTCCTCCCCTCCGTCCTCTCCTCCCCTCCTCCTCCCCTCTCCTCCCCTCCCCTCCTCTCCTCCCCTCCACGTCCTCTCCTCCCCCTCCTCCCTCCCCTCCGTCCTCTCCTCCCTCCGTCCTCTCCTCCCCTCCCCGTCCTCTCCTCCCCTCCTCCCTCTCACTCCCCTCCCGTCCTCTCCTCTCCTCCCCCCCTCCGTCCTCTCCTCCCTCCGTCCTCTCACTCCCCTCACGTCCCTCTCCCTCCCCCTCGTCTCTCCCCTCCCCTCCCCTCTCCCCTCCCCTCTCCTCTCCTCCCCTCCGTCCTCTCTCCCCTCGTCCTCTCTCTCCCCCTCCGTCCTCTCCTCCCCTCCGTCCTCTCCTCCCCTCGTCCTCTCCCTCTCCCTCTCGTCCCTCTCTCCCCTCCTCCCTCCTCCCCCTCCGTCCTCTCCCCCCTCCGTCTCTCCTCCCCTCCACGTCCCCTCCCCTCATCCTCTCCTCCCCTCCGTCTCTCTCCTCCCCTCGTCCTCTCCTCCCCTCGTCCCTCTCCTCCCCTCACGTCCTCTCTCTCCCCTCCCGTCCTCTCCTCCCCTCCGTCCTCCTCTCTCCTCCCTCCCGTCCTCTCCTCCCTCTCCTCCCTCCCCGTCCTCTCCCCCCTCGTCCTCTCCTCCCCTCGTCCTCTCCCTCCCCTCTCACTCCCCTCACGTCCTCTCCTCCTCCCGTCCTCTCTCCTCCCTCCGTCCTCTCCTCCCCTCCGTCCTCTCCCCCCTCCCCTCGTCCTCTCTCTCCCCTCCCCTCCGTCCTCTCTCCCCTCCCCTCCCTCCCCTCACGTCCTCCCTCCCCTCACGTCCTCTCCTCCCCCTCCTCTCCTCCCCTCGTCCTCTCCTCCCCTCCGTCCTCTCCTCCCCTCCTCCCTCCTCCCCTCCACGTCTCTCCTCCCTCTCCTCTCCTCCCTCCCGTCCTCTCTCCCCTCCCCCTCCTCCTCCCTCTCCTCCCTCCCACGTCCTCTCCTCCCCTCCCGTCCCTCTCTCCCCTCCTCCTCTCGCCCCTCCCGTCCTCTCCTCCCCTCCGTCCTCTCCTCCCCCTCCGTCCTCCCTCACTCCCCCCCTCCGTCCTCTCCTCCCCCTCCACGTCTCTCCTCCCCTCCGTCCTCTCCTCCCCCTCCTCTCCTCCCCTCCCATCCCCTCTCCCTGTCTCTCCTCCCCTCGTCCCCTCCCCTCCACGTCCTCCTCCCTCTCCTCCCCTCGTCCTCTCCTCCCCTGCTCGTCCTCTCCTCCCTCTCTCCCCTCCTCTCTCCTCCCTCCCGTCCTCTCCTCCCCTCGTCCTCTCCTCCCCTCCGTCTCTCCCTCCCCTCCGTCCTCTCCTCTCCTCCCCTCCTCTCCTCCCCTCTCCTCCTCACCCTCTCCTCCCCTCGTCCTCTCCTCCCCTCCCCTCCCGTCCTCTCCTCCCCTCCGTCCTCTCCTCCCCCTCCGTCCTCTCCTCCCCTCACGTCCTCTCCTCCCCTCGTCACTCTCCTCCCCCTCCTCCCCTCTCCTCCCCTCACGTCCTCTCTCCCCCTCACGTCCTCTCTCCCCTCCTCCCCTCCCTCACGTCCTCTCCTCCCTCCTCCTCTCCCTCCCCTCCCGTCCCTCTCCTCCCCTCCGTCCTCTCCTCCCTCACTCCTCGTCACTCTCACTCCCTCCCTCCCCTCCTCCTCTCCTCCCCTCCTCCTCTCCTCCCTCCGTCCTCTCCTCCCCCTCCCATCCTCTCCTCCCCTCACGTCCTCTCCTCCCCTCCGTCTCTCCTCCCCTCGTCTCTCTCCTCCCCTCGTCCTCTCCCTCCCCTCCGTCCTCTCCCCTCCCCTCACGTCCCCTCTCTCCCCTCCTCCCTCCTCCTCCCGTCCTCTCCTCCCCTCTCCTCTCCTCCCCTCCCCCTCTCCCCTCCCCTCCCGTCCCTCTCCCCCCTCCCGTCCTCTCACTCCCCTCCCATCCTCTCCCTCCCCTCCGTCCTCTCCCCCTCCTCCCCTCCCCTCACGTCCTCTCCTCCCCTCACGTCCTCTCCTCCCCCTCCTCTCCTCCCCTCCCGTCTCCTCCCCTCCGTCCTCTCCTCCCCTCCGTCCTCTCCTCCCCTCCCGTCCTCTCCTCCCTCGTCTCTCCTCCCCTCCTCCCTCCCCTCCCCTCCACGTCCTCTCCTCCCCTCGTCCTCTCCTCCCCTCCGTCCTCTCCCTCCCCTCACCTCCTCCCCTCCACGTCTCTCCCCTCCCCTCCCCCTCCCTCCTCCCTCTCCCCTCACGTCCTCTCCTCCCCTCCCGTCCTCTCTCCCCCTCCCGTCCTCTCCTCCCCTCACGTCCCTCTCCTCCCCTCCGTCTCTCTCACTCCCCTCCGTCCTCTCCTCCTCCCCTCCGTCCTCTCCTCCCCTCCGTCCTCTCTCACTCCCTCGTCCTCTCCTCCCCTCCCGTCTCTCCTCCCCTCACGTCCTCTCCTCCTCCGTCCTCTCCTCCCCTCCGTCCTCTCCTCCCCCTCACGTCCTCTCCTCCCCTCACGTCCTCTCTCCCCTCCCCTCACCCCTCTCTCCTCCCCTCCCGTCTCTCCCTCCCCTCCCGTCCTCTCTCCTCCCCTCCCGTCCTCTCCTCCCCTCCGTCCTCTCCTCCCCTCCTCCTCTCCTCCCTCACGTCCTCTCCCTCCCCCTCCCATCCTCTCCTCCCCTCACGTCCTCTCCTCCCCTCCCGTCCTCTCACTCCTCACGTCCTCTCCTCCCCTCCCGTCCTCCTCCCCTCCCCTCCCTCCCCTCCCGTCCTCTCCTCCCCTCCCGTCCTCTCCCCCTCACGTCCTCTCCTCCCCTCCCGTCCTCTCCTCCCCTCCCGTCCTCTCCTCCCCTCCCGTCCTCTCTCCCCTCCGTCCTCTCCTCCCTCCGTCCTCTCTCCCTCCCCTCACCTCCCCTCCCGTCCCCTCTCTCCCCTCACGTCTCTCCTCCCCTCTCCTCGTCCTCTCCTCCCCTCCCGTCCTCTCCTCCCTCCCGTCCTCTCCTCCCCTCCCGTCCTCTCCCCTCCGTCCCTCTCCTCCCCTCCCGTCCTCTCCTCCCCTCCGTCCTCTCCTCCCCTCCCCCCTCCGTCCTCTCCCCTCCCCTCCCGTCCTCTCCTCCCCTCCCTCTCCTCCCCTCACGTCCTCTCACTCCCCTCCCCTCCGTCCCTCTCCCTCCCCTCCCGTCCTCTCCTCCCCTCACGTCCTCTCCCCCCTCCGCCTCTCCTCCCCTCGTCCCTCTCCTCCCCTCCCGTCCTCTCCCTCCCCTCACGTCCTCTCCTCCCCTCGTCCCTCTCCCCTCCCCCTCTCCTCCCCTCCCGTCCTCTCTCCTCCCCTCCACGTCCCTCTCCTCCCCTCCCGTCCTCTCCTCCCCTCCCGTCCCCCTCCCCTCACGTCCTCTCCTCCCCTCACGTCCTCTCCTCCCCTCCGTCCTCTCTCCCCTCCCCCTCCCGTCCTCTCTCCCCTCCCCCTCTCCTCCCCTCCCCGTCCTCTCCTCCCCTCCCGTCCTCCCTCCCCTCCACGTCCTCTCTCCCCCTCCCGTCCTCTCCTCCCCTCCCGTCCCTCCTCCCCTCCCGTCCCTCCTCCCCCTCCGTCCTCTCTCCCCTCCCCTCTCCTCCCCTCCGTCCTCTCACTCCCCTCCGTCCTCTCCTCCCCTCCCGTCCTCTCCTCCCCTCTCGTCCTCTCCCTCCCCTCCCCCCTCTCCCCCTCCCCTCTCCTCTCCCTCCCCTCCGTCCTCTCCTCTCCCCTCTCCTCCCCCCTCGTCCTCTCCTCCCCTCCATCCTCTCCTCCCCTCCGTCCTCTCCTCCCCTCCGTCCTCTCCTCCCCTCCGTCCTCTCCTCCCCTCCGTCCTCTCCTCCCCTCACTCCCTCCGTCCTCTCCTCCCCTCCGTCCTCTCCTCCCCTCCCGTCCCCTCCCCTCCACGTCTCTCCTCCCCTCCCCCCCTCCGTCCCTCCTCCCCTCCATCCTCTCCTCCCTCATCCTCTCCTCCCCTCCATCCTCTCCTCCCCTCCGTCCTCTGCCTCCCCTCCTCCCCCTCCCCTCCCGTCCCTCTCCTCCCCTCCGTCCTCTCCTCCCCCTCACCGTCTCTCCTCCCTCCCTCCTCTCCTCCCCTCCGTCCTCTCCTCCCCTCCCCTCGCCCCTCCCGTCCTCCCTCCCCTCACGTCCTCTCCTCCCCTCCCGTCCTCTCCTCCCCTCCATCCTCTCCTCCCCTCTCCTCTCCTCCCCTCCCGTCCTCTCTCCCCTCCCTCCCCCCCTCCGTCCTCTCCCCTCCCCTCTCCTCCCTCCCCTCTCACTCCCCTCCACGTCCTCTCCCCTCCCCCTCCTCTCTCTCTCCTCCCCCCCTCCCGTCCTCTCCCCTCCCCTCGTCCTCTCCTCCCCTCCGTCCTCTCCCTCCCCCTCCGTCCTCTCTCCTCCCCCCCTCCGTCCTCTCCTCCCCTCACCTCGTCCTCTCCCCTCCACGTCCTCTCCTCCTCGTCCTCCTCCCCCTCCGTCCTCTCTCTCACTCCCTCACGTCCTCTCCTCCCCTCACGTCCTCTCCCCTCCCCTCCCGTCCTCTCCCCTCCCCTCCCGTCCTCTCCTCCCACGTCCCTCCCCTCCCCTCCATCCTCTCCTCCCCTCCTCCTCCCTCCCCTCGTCCTCTCTCCCCTCCCCTCCCTCCCCTCTCTCCTCCCCTCCGTCCTCTCCTCCCCTCCGTCCTCTCCTCCCCTCCCGTCCTCTCTCCCTCCGTCCTCTCCTCCCTCGTCCTCTCCTCCCCTCCCGTCCTCTCCCTCCCCCGTCCTCTCCTCCCCTCCACGTCTCTCCCTCACTCCCCCTCACGTCCTCTCCTCCCCTCGTCCTCTCCCCTCCCCCTCTCCTCCCTCCGTCCTCTCTCCCCTCCGTCCTCTCCCCTCCCCCTCCCTCGTCCTCTCCTCCCCTCCCGTCCTCTCCTCCCCTCGTCTCTCTCCCCTCCCCTCCCTCCCCTCCCTCTCCTCCCCCCTCGTCCTCTCCTCCCCTCCCTCTCCTCCCCTCCATCCTCTCCTCCCCTCACGTCCTCTCCTCCCCTCGTCCCTCTCCCCTCCCCTCACGTCCTCTCCTCCCCTCCCACCACGTCCTCTCCTCCCCTCCCCCTCTCCCTCCCCTCTCTCTCCTCCCCTCCCGTCCTCTCCCTCCCTCATCCTCTCCTCCCCTCCCTCTCTCCCCTCCCCTCCCCCCTCCGTCCTCTCATCCTCCCGTCCTCTCCTCCCCTCACGTCCTCTCTCCCTCCCCTCTCCCTCCCCTCCATCCTCTCCTCCCCTCACGTCCTCTCCTCCCCTCACGTCCTCTCCTCCTCACCCCTCCCCTCCATCCTCTCCTCCCCTCCCGTCTCTCCTCCCCTCTCTCTCCTCCCCTCACGTCCTCCCTCCCCTCCGTCCTCTCTCTCCCGTCCTCCTCCCTCCTCCTCCCTCTCCCCCTCCACGTCCTCTCCCTCCCCCTCCATCCTCTCCCTCCTCTCCTCCCTCCCCCTCCCGTCTCTCCTCCCCTCCGTCCTCTCCTCCCCTCCACTCTCCTCCCCTCACGTCCCTCTCCTCCTCTCCTCCCTCCCCTCACGTCCTCTCCTCCCTCTCCCCTCCCCTCCGTCCCTCTCCTCCCCTCCCGTCCTCTCCTCCCCTCGTCCTCTCCTCCCCTCCACGTCCTCTCCTCCCCTCACGTCCTCTCTCCTCCCCTCCGTCCTCTCCTCCCCTCCCGTCCCCTCTCCTCCCCTCCACGTCCTCTCCCCCCTCACGTCCTCTCCTCCCCTCCCGTCCTCTCCTCCCCTCCCGTCCTCTCCTCCCCTCCCGTCCTCTCCTCCCCTCTCACTCCTCCCCTCGTCCTCTCCTCCCCTCGTCCTCTCCTCCCCCCTCTCCTCCCCTCACGTCCTCTCCTCCCCTCCCGTCCTCTCCTCCCCTCCCTCTCGTCCCTCCCCTCCCTCTCCTCCCCTCCCGTCCTCTCCCTCCCTCATCCTCTCTCCCCCTCCCGTCACTCCCCCCTCCGTCCTCTCCCCTCCCCTCCACGTCACTCTCCTCCCTCCCGTCCTCTCCTCCCCTCGTCCTCTCCCTCCCCTCCCCTCTCCACCCTCCTCCTCTCCTCC
Organism: Oncorhynchus gorbuscha; assembly: GCF_021184085.1. NCBI lineage: Eukaryota > Metazoa > Chordata > Actinopteri > Salmoniformes > Salmonidae > Oncorhynchus > Oncorhynchus gorbuscha. The sequence goes on along the minus strand of NW_025751902.1, from coordinate 5,402 downwards.
CCTCCCGTCCCTCTCCCCTCCTCGTCTCTCCCTCCCCTCACGTCCTCTCTCACTCCCCCTCCGTCCTCTCCTCCTCGTCCTCTCCTCCCCTCCGCGTCTCTCCCCTCTCCTCTCCTCCCTCCGTCTCTCCACTCCCTCCATCCTCACCTCCCCTCCGTCCTCTCCTCCCCTCACGTCCTCTCCTCCCCCTCTCCTCTCCTCCCCTCACGTCCTCTCTCCTCCCCTCACGTCCTCTCTCCTCCCCTCCCGTCCCTCTCCTCCCCTCCCGTCCTCTCTCCCCTCCGTCCTCTCCTCCCCTCCCGTCCTCTCCTCCCCTCACGTCCTCTCTCCTCCCCCTCCCCTCCTCCCTCCTCCTCGTCCTCTCCTCCCCTCCCCTCGTCCTCTCTCCTCCCCTCCGTCCCCTCTCCCTCCTCCCCTCCGTCCTCTCCTCCCCCTCCGTCCCTCTCCTCCCTCCTCCCCTCACGTCCTCCTCCCCTCCCCCTCTCCCCCTCCCCTCCCGTCCCTCTCCTCCCTCCACGTCCTCTCTCCTCCCCTCCGTCCTCTCCTCCCCTCCTCCTCTCCTCCCCTCCGTCCTCTCCCTCCCTCCCATCCCTCTCCTCCCCTCCCGTCCCTCTCCTCCCCTCCCGTCCTCTCCTCCCCTCACGTCCTCTCCTCCCCTCGTCCTCTCCTCCCTCCCGTCCTCTCCTCCCTCCACGTCTCTCCTCCCCTCCCGTCCTCTCCTCCCTCCATCCTCTCCTCCCCTCCGTCCTCTCCTCCCCTCCCTCCCTCTCCTCCCCTCCGTCCTCTCCTCCCCTCCATCCTCTCCTCCCCCTCACATCCTCTCCTCCCCTCCACGTCTCTCCCTCCCCTCCCGTCTCTCCTCCCTCGTCCTCCCTCCTCCCCTCGTCCTCTCCTCCCCTCCCGTCCTCTCCTCCCCTCACGTCCTCTCCTCCCCTCCCGTCCTCTCCTCCCTCCGTCCTCTCCTCCCCTCACGTCCTCTCCTCCCCTCCCGTCCTCTCCTCCCCTCACGTCCTCTCCTCCCCTCCGTCCTCTCCTCCCCTCACGTCCTCTCCTCCCCTCACGTCCTCTCCTCCCCTCCGTCCTCTCCTCCCCTCCGTCCTCTCCTCCCCTCCCGTCCTCTCCTCCCCTCCAGTCCTCTCCTCCCCTCCGTCCTCTCCTCCCCTCCCGTCCTCTCCTCCCCTCACGTCCCTCTCCTCCCCTCCGTCCTCTCCTCCCCTCCGTCCTCTCCTCCCCTCCGTCCTCTCCTCCCCTCGTCCTCTCCTCCCCTCCGTCCTCTCCCTCCCCTCCGTCCTCTCCTCCCCTCCGTCCTCTCCTCCCCTCACGTCCTCTCCTCCCCTCCCGTCCTCTCCTCCCCTCCGTCCTCTCCTCCCCTCCCGTCCTCTCCTCCCCTCCGTCCTCTCCTCCCCTCCGTCCTCTCCTCCTCGTCCTCTCCCTCCCCTCCCGTCCTCTCCCCTCCCCTCCCGTCCTCTCCTCCCCTCCCGTCCTCTCCTCCCTCATCCTCTCCTCCCCTCGTCCTCTCCTCCCCTCACGTCCTCTCCTCCCCTCCCGTCCTCTCCTCCCCTCACGTCCTCTCCTCCCCTCCCGTCCTCTCCTCCCCTCCGTCCCTCTCCTCCCCTCCGTCCTCTCCTCCCCTCCGTCCTCTCCTCCCCTCCGTCCTCTCTCCCTCCCGTCCTCTCCTCCCCTCACGTCCTCTCCTCCCCTCCCGTCCTCTCCTCCCTCCGTCCTCTCCTCCCCTCACGTCCTCTCCTCCCCTCCCGTCCTCTCCCTCCCCTCCGTCCTCTCCTCCCTCCGTCCTCTCCTCCCTCCAGTCCTCTCCTCCCCTCCGTCCTCTCCTCCCCTCACGTCCTCTCCTCCCCTCCCGTCCTCTCCTCCCCTCCGTCCTCTCCCTCCCCTCCCGTCCTCTCCTCCCTCACGTCCTCTCCTCCCCTCCGTCCCTCTCCTCCCCCTCCGTCCCTCTCCTCCCCTCCCGTCCTCTCCTCCCCTCCCGTCCTCTCCTCCCCTCCGTCCTCTCTCCTCCCCTCCCGTCCTCTCCTCCCCTCCCGTCCTCTCCTCCCCTCACGTCCTCTCCTCCCCTCCGTCCTCTCCTCCCCTCCCGTCTCGTCCTCCCCTCACGTCCTCCTCCCCTCCGTCCTCTCCTCCCCTCGTCCTCTCCTCCCCTCCATCCTCTCCTCCCCTCACGTCCCTCTCCTCCCCTCCGTCCCTCTCCTCCCCTCCCGTCCTCTCCTCCCCTCCGTCCCTCGTCCTCCTCCCCTCCGTCCTCTCCTCCCCTCCGTCCTCTCCTCCCCTCCCGTCCTCTCCTCCCCTCCGTCCCTCTCCTCCCCTCCGTCCTCTCCTCCCCTCCGTCCCTCCTCCCCTCACGTCCCTCTCCCCTCGTCCTCTCCTCCCTCACGTCCTCTCCTCCCCTCCCGTCCTCTCCCCTCCCTCCACGTCCTCCTCCTCCTCGTCCTCTCCTCCCCTCACGTCCCCTCCCACTCCCCTCCGCGTCCTCTCCTCCCCTCACGTCCTCTCCTCCCCTCCCGTCCTCCCTCCCCTCCGTCCCTCCTCCCCTCCACGTCCCCTCCTCCCCTCCACGTCCTCTCCTCCCCTCCCGTCCTCTCCTCCCCTCGTCCTCTCCTCCCCTCACGTCCTCCTCCTCCCCTCACGTCCTCTCCTCCCCTCCCGTCCTCTCACTCCCTCCCGTCCCTCCTCCCTCGTCCTCCCTCCCCTCCGTCCTCTCCTCCCCTCCGTCCCTCTCCTCCCCTCCGTCCTCTCCTCCCTCCGTCCTCCTCCCCTCCCTACGTCCCCTCCTCCCCTCCCTCGTCCTCTCCTCCCCTCCGTCCTCTCTCACTCCCCTCCCGTCCTCTCCTCCCTCCACGTCCCTCTCCCTCCCCTCCGTCCTCTCCCCTCCCCTCACGTCCTCTCTCCTCCCCTCCATCCCTCTCCCCTCCCCTCCGTCCTCTCCTCCCTCCCCGTCCCTCCTCCCCTCACGTCCTCTCCTCCTCCTCCTCCATCCCCTCCGTCCCCTCCGTCCTCTCCTCCCCTCCGCCCTCCTCCCTCATCCCCTCCTCCCTCACGTCCCCTCCCTCCCCTCACGTCTCCCCTCTCCTTCCCTCCTCCTCCCTCCCCTCCTCCCCTCCATTCCCCTCCTCCCCCGTCCCTCCTCCTCCGTCCTCCTCCCCTCACGTCCTCCTCCTCGTCCTCCTCCCCTCGTTCCTCCCCTCCATCCTCCTCCCTCCATCCTCTCCCCCCTGTCCCTCCTCCCCTCACCGTCCCCTCCTCCCCTCCATCCCCTCCTCCCCTCCCGTCCCTCCTCCCCTCCGTCCCCTCCTCCCTCCGTCCCCTCCTCCCCTCACGTCCCCTCCTCCCCTCCCTCCCTCCCTCCCCTCCATCCCTCCCCTCCTCCATTCCTCCTCCCCTCCGTCCCCTCCTCCCCTCCTCCCCTCCTCCCCTCCCGTCCCCTCCTCCCCTCCGTCCCCTCCTCCCCTCACGTCCCCTCCTCCCCTCCCTCCCCTCCTCCCCTCCGTCCCCTCCTCCCCTCCGTCCCCTCCTCCCCTCCGTCCCTCCTCCCCTCCGTCCCCTCCTCCCCTCACGTCCCCTCCTCCCCTCGTCCCTCCTCCCTCGTCCTCACTCCCCTCGTCCTCCTCCCCTCCCGTCCCCTCCCCTCCCCTCCCGTCCCCTCCCCTCCCCTCCATTCCCCTCCTCCCCTCCACATCCCCTCCTCCCCTCCGTCCCCTCCTCCCCTCCCGTCCTCCTCCCCTCGTCCCCTCCCTCCCCTCCGTCCCCTCCCCTCCCCTCCATCCCCTCCTCCCTCCATCCCCTCCTCCCCTCGTCCCCTCCTCCCTCACGTCCCTCCTCCCTCACGTCCCCTCCTCCCCTCCCATCCCCTCCTCCCCTCCATTCCTCACTCCCTCAGCCCTCCTCCCTCATCCCCTCCTCCCTCACGTCCCCTCCCTCCCCTCACGTCTCCCATCTCATTCCCTCCTCCTCCATCCCCTCCTCCCCTCCATTCCCCTCCTCCCCTCGTCCCTCCTCCTCCGTCCTCCTCCCCTCACATCCTCCTCCTCATCCTCCTCCCCTCGTTCCTGCCCTCAATCCTCCTCCCTCCATCCTCTCCCCTCTGTCCCTCCTCCCCTCCCGTCCCTCCTCCCCTCACGTCCCCTCCTCCTCACGTCCCCTCCTCTCACGCCCGTCCCTCCCCTCACGCCCCTCCTCCCCTCACGCCCTCTCCCCTCACGTCCCTCCTCCCCTCCCGTCCCTCCTCCCCTCACGTCCCCTCCTCCCCTCCCGTCCCTCCCTCCCCTCACGTCCCCTCCTCCCTCACGTCCCCTCCTCCCCTCACGCCCCCTCCCTCCCCTCACGCCCCTCACTCCCCTCACGTCCCTCCCCTCCTCACGTCCCTCCTCCCCTCACGCCCCTCTCCTCCCCTCACGCCCCCTCCTCCCCTCCCGTCCCCTCCTCCCCTCACGCCCTCTCCCTCCTCACGCCCTCACGTCACGCCCCCTCCTCCTCACGCCCTCCTCCTCCCCTCACGTCCCTCCCTCCCCTCCACGTCCCCTCCTCCCCTCCCGTCCCCTCCTCCCCTCACGCCCCTCCTCCCTCACGCCCCTCCGCCTCACGCCCTCCTCACGCCCTCCTCACGCCCCCTCTCACTCCCCTCACGTCCCCTCCTCCCCTACGTCCCTCCTCCCTCACGTCCCCTCCTCCCCTCCCCCCTCCTCCCCTCCTCCCCTCCGTCCCCTCCTCCCTCCCGTCCCCTCCTCCCTCTCCCTCCTCCTCTCCCCTCGTCCCCTCCTCCCCTCCGTCCCCTCCTCCCCTCCGTCCCTCCTCCCCTCACGTCCTCCTCCCCTCCGTCCCTCCTCCCCTCCGTCCCTCCTCCCCTCACGTCCTCCTCCCCTCCGTCCCCTCCTCCCTCACGTCCCCTCCTCCCCTCACGTCCCTCCTCCCCTCACGTCCCTCCTCCTCCACGTCCCCTCCTCCCCCTCCCTCTCCCTCCGTCCCTCCTCCCCTCACGTCCCTCCTCCCCTCCGTCCCCTCCTCCCTCACGTCCCCTCCTCCCCTCCGTCCCTCCTCCCTCCGTCCCCTCCTCCCCTCACGTCCCCTCCTCCCCTCACGTCCCTCCTCCCCTCCCGTCCCCTCCTCCCCTCCGTCCCCTCCTCCCCTCACGTCCCCTCCTCCCTCCGTCCCCTCCTCCCCTCACGTCCCCTCCTCCCCTCCGTCCCCTCCTCCCCTCACGTCCCCTCCTCCCTCCGTCCTCCTCCCCTCCGTCCCCTCCTCCCTCACGTCCCTCCTCCCCTCACGCCCCTCCTCCCCTCCGTCCCCTCCTCCCCTCACGTCCCTCCTCCCCTCACGTCCCCTCCCCCCCTCCGTCCCCTCCTCCCCTCACGTCCCCTCCTCCCCTCCGTCCCCTCCTCCCTCACGTCCCC
>NW_025751901.1:0-13997 GCF_021184085.1 Oncorhynchus gorbuscha | reverse complement strand
CAGTGTTTTAACCTACAATATGACCTTATAAATCAGTGTTTTAACCTACAATATGACCTTATAAATCAGTGTTTTAACCTACAATATGACCTTATAAATCAGTGTTTTAACCTACAATATGACCTTATAAATCAGTGTTTTAACTCTACAATATGACCTTATATAATCAGTGTTTTAACCTACAATATGACCTTATAAATCAGTGTTTAAACCTACAATATGACCTTATAAATCAGTGTTTAAACCTACAATATGACCTTATAAATCAGTGTTTAAACCTACAATATGACCTTATAAATCAGTGTTTAAACCTACAATATGACCTTATAAATCAGTGTTTTAATCCTACAATATGGCCTTATAAATCAGTGTATACCAGTGTTTAAACCTACAATCTGGCTTTATAAATCAGTGTTTAAACCTACAATATGGCCTTATAAATCAGTGTTTAAACCTACAATATGTCCTTATAAATCAGTGTATACCAGTGTTTAAACCTACAATATGTCCTTATAAATCAGTGTTTAAACCTACAATATGACCTTATAAATCAGTGTTTAAACCTACAATATGTCCTTATAAATCAGTGTTTAAACCTACAATATGTCCTTATAAATCAGTGTATACCAGTGTTTAAACCTACAATATGACCTTATAAATCAGTGTTTTAACCTACAATATGACCTTATAAATCAGTGTTTTAACCTACAATATGACCTTATAAATCAGTGTTTTAACCTACAATATGACCTTATAAATCAGTGTTTAAACCTACAATATGACCTTATAAATCAGTGTTTAAACCTACAATATGACCTTATAAATCAGTGTTTAAACCTACAATATGACCTTATAAATCAGTGTTTTAACCTACAATATGGCCTTATAAATCAGTGTATACCAGTGTTTAAACCTACAATCTGGCTTTATAAATCAGTGTTTAAACCTACAATATGGCCTTATAAATCAGTGTTTAAACCTACAATATGTCCTTATAAATCAGTGTATACCAGTGTTTAAACCTACAATATGTCCTTATAAATCAGTGTTTAAACCTACAATATGACCTTATAAATCAGTGTTTAAACCTACATATATGTCCTTATAAATCAGTGTTTAAACCTACAATATGTCCTTATAAATCAGTGTATACCAGTGTTTAAACCTACAATATGACCTTATAAATCAGTGTTTTAACCTACAATATGACCTTATAAATCAGTGTTTAAACCTACAATATGACCTTATAAATCAGTGTTTAAACCTACAATATGACCTTATAAATCAGTGTTTAAACCTACAATATGACCTTATAAATCAGTGTTTAAACCTACAATATGACCTTATAAATCAGTGTTTAAACCTACAATATGACCTTATAAATCAGTGTTTTAACCTACAATATGGCCTTATAAATCAGTGTATACCAGTGTTTAAACCTACAATCTGGCTTTATAAATCAGTGTTTAAACCTACAATATCTACAATCTGGCTTTATAAATCAGTGTTTAAACCTACAATATGGCCTTTTATAAATCAGTGCTTAAACTTACAATATGACCTTATAAATCAGTGCTTAAACTCTACAATATGACCTTATAAATCAGGTATAAATATGACCTTATAAATCAGTGTTTAAACCTACAATATGACCTTATAAATCAGTGTTTTAACCTACAATATGACCTTATAAATCAGTGTTTTAACCTACAATATGACCTTATAAATCAGTGTATACCAGTGTTTAAACCTACAATCTGGCTTTATAAATCAATATGACCTTATAAAAATCAGTGTTTAAACCTACAATATGACCTTATAAATCAGTGTAAATCAGTGTTTAAACCTACAATATGACATAAATAGTGGTGTTTACCTACAATATATAAATCAGTGTTTAAACCTACAATATGACCTTATAAATCAGTGTTTAAACCTACAATATGACCTTATAAATCAGTGTATACCAGTGTTTAAACCTACAATATGACCTTATAAATCAGTGTTTAAACCTACAATATGACCATATATATATATATATATATATATATATAACATCACTACAATCTAAAACCGACAGTGATGTACATCGTACCAGCTCCTTCCTGGCCTCAAAAGAACAACAAGCCTTATGCCGGTAATAGAAACCTATTCTCGGCTTGAGCTTCCTTATCCAGTTCTCTACATGCACAGTGTAGCTCAGCTCATCATCAACCCACACACCTAAATATTTGTACACTTTAACTTGCTCTATAGTAAGTCCAGCCAATGTAGCAATGATATGATTTGTAACATGCCTGGCATTTTGAAAATACCTCTTATTGACTCATTTCTGATGTATTTTTGTACATTTGATTCCAGGTGTAGGAACCCGGTGACTACCTGCCCCCCCTTCTCCCTGTTCACACCCCACCAGTGCCCAGAGCCCAAGCAGAGATGCCAGGCCCCGACTAACTTCACCTCCAGACTGACCAGCAGGGTGTTGTATCCTAAACATGGTGGGGTTGACGGAGGTTGTCTGGACCGACACCTCATCTTCAGCAGGTAGGTTTTCACAGACACCATCAGAATGGCCCCCAGCCATCCAGGCCTCTTGGGGGGGGGGGGGGGTGTCTGGACAGACACCATCTTCAGCAGGTAGGTTTCACCTCAGAATGGCCCCCAGCCATCCAGGCCTCTGGCCACCTCAGAATGGCCCCAGCCATCCAGGCCTCTTTGGGTTGTCTGGACAGACACCTCTTTCAGCAGGTAGGAATGGCCCCGGCCATCAGGCCTCTTTGGGGGGTTGTCTGGACAGACACCTCATCTTCAGCAGGTAGGTTTCACCTCAGAATGGCCCCCAGCCATCCAGGCCTCTTTGTGTCTGGACAGACACCTCATCTTCAGCAGGTAGGTTTCACCTCAGAATGTTGTCTGGACAGACACCTCATCTTCAGCAGGTAGGTTTCACCTCAGAATGGCCCCAGCCATCCAGGCTTCAAAGGAGGGGGGAAGTCCTGGACTTTAAACCTCATCTTCAGATGAAACCTCTTGGGGGGGTAGGTTGTGGCTGGACAGACACCTCACCTCATCTTCAGCAGGTAGGTTTCACCTCAGAATGGCCCCCGGCCATCCAGGCCTTTTGGGGGGGTTGTCTGGACAGACACCTCATTTTCAGCAGGTAGGTTTCACCTCAGAATGGCCCCCCAGATATTTGGGGGGGGGTTACTTACAGCATTGGTTTTCAGCAGGTAGTACATCGTCAGAATGGCCCCGCCCGGCATTTTCCAAGCCTCTTGTCTTTTTTTGGAGGGGGGGGTTCATGTCAATAGTCTGACCTTCATTTCCTCACCTCCTTCAAAGGAGGAGAAAAGACACTTTAAACCTGTTGAGATGAAACCTCTGGCCAAATACCATTACTAAACAGCAGACATTTTGGCCAACAAAAAGTATAGTATGTGCAATGTAGAACATTTTAGTTTGTTTTAAATGTCATGTTCATTCAGGCTTTTCATCAAAGTACAGTTCAGTGCATACTATTGGAGAAGATGGTTTTTCCAGACCCACCTGTTTGACAACAGCTGAGGGGGGCGTCCCACCTGTACCAAAAATTAATAAGTTGTCCCTGGAATCAACGCAATTACACATGAAATGATTCGTTCTCCGCAGGAAGACACTAGTATGCTGATATTTGTTACTTACTGCATTGGTTTTTATTAAACAGTACATCGTAGATATTAGCAGCAGTGGTTAGAGCGTTGGACTAGTAACTGAAAGGTTTGCAAGATCAAACCCCCGAGCTGACTAGGTAAAAATCTGTGGTTCTGCCCCTGAACAAGGCAGTTAACCCACTGTTCCTAGACCGTCATTGAAAATAAGAATTTGTTCTTAACTGACTTGCCTAGTTAAATAAAAGTACATATGTTTTTAATTATTACACAGTATGCAGTTTAAGTAAGTAGTCTGCAAGCCAGATTTTGGACAGTGTCTCCTTGTCGATCTGTTAAGTACCTTCCTTTATGTTCTCTTTCTGTAGCGAGTTGTTCCTCTCCTCGGTCTCCCTCCCTCCATCTCTTTAGCTAACCCCTTCTCTCTCTCTCCATCTCTTTAGCTAACCCCTTCTCTCTCTCTCCATCTCTTTAGCTAACACCTTCTCCCTCTCTCCATCTCTTTAGCTAACCCCTTCTGTCTCTCTCCCTCTATCTCTTTAGCTAACACCTTCTCTCTCTCTCCATATCTTTAGCTAACACCTTCTCTCTCTCTCCATATCTTTAGCTAACCCCTTCTCTCTCTCTCCATCTCTTTAGCTAACCCCTTCTCTCTCTCCATCTCTTTAGCTAACCCCTTCTCTCTCCATATCTTTAGCTAACCCCTTCTCTCTCCATATCTTTAGCTAACCCCTTCTCTCTCTCCATCTCTTTAGCTAACCCCTTCTCTCTTTAGCTAACCCCTTCTCTCTCTCCATCTCTTTAGCTAACCCCTTCATGATGTCTCTCTCTCCATCTCTTTAGCTAACCCCTTCTCCATCTCTCTCTCTCTCTCCATCTCTTTAGCTAACCCCCTGATGTAACTCTCTCTCCATCTCTTTAGCTAACCCCTTCATGATGTCTCTCTCTCCATCTCTTTTAGCTAACCCCTTCATCTCTTTAGCTAACCCCTGTCTCTCTCTCTCCATCTCTTTAGCTAACCCCTTCTCTCTCCATCTCTTTAGCTAACCCCTTCTCTCTCTCTCCATCTCTTTAGCTAACCCCTTCTCTCTCTCTCCATCTCTTTAGCTAACCCCTTCATGATCTCTCTCTCTCCATCTCTTTAGCTAACCCCTTCATGATGTCTCTCTCTCCATCTCTTTTAGCTAACCCCTTCTCTCTCTCTCTCCATCTCTTTAGCTAACCCCTTCCATGATGTCTCTCTCTCCATCTCTTTAGCTAACCCCTTCATGATGTCTCTCTCCCATCTCTTTAGCTAACCCCTTCATGATGTCTCTCTCTCCATCTCTTTAGCTAACCCCTTCATGATGTCTCTCTCCATCTCTTTAGCTAACCCATTCTGTCTCTCTCTCTCCATCTCTTTAGCTAACCCCTTCATGATGTCTCTCTCTCCATCTCTTTAGCTAACCCCTTCATGATGTCTCTCTCTCCATCTCTTTAGCTAACCCCTTCTGATGTCTCTCTCTCCATCTCTTTAGCTAACCCCTTCATGATGTCTCTCTCTCCATCTCTTTAGCTAACCCCTTCTCTCTCCATCTCTTTAGCTAACCCCTTCATGATGTCTCTCTCTCCATCTCTTTAGCTAACCCTTCATGATGTCTCTCTCTCCATCTCTTTAGCTAACCCCTTCATGATGTCTCTCTCTCTCCATCTCTTTAGCTAACCCCTTCATGATGTCTCTCTCTCCATCTCTTTAGCTAACCCCTTCATGATGTCTCTCTCTCCATCTCTTTAGCTAACCCCTTCATGATGTCTCTCTCTCTCATCTCTTTAGCTAACCCCTTCTCTCTCTCTCCATCTCTTTAGCTAACCCCTTCTCTCTCTCTCCATCTCTTTAGCTAACCCCTTCTGATGTCTCTCTCTCCATCTCTTTAGCTAACCCCTTCTCTCTCTCTCCATCTCTTTAGCTAACCCCTTCTCTCTCTCTCCATCTCTTTAGCTAACCCCTTCTCTCTCTCTCCATCTCTTTAGCTAACCCCTTCTCTCTCTCTCCATCTCTTTAGCTAACCCCTTCTCTCTCTCCATATCTTTAGCTAACCCCTTCTTGATCTCTCTCTCTCTCCATCTCTTTAGCTAACCCCTTCTCTCTCTCCATCTCTTTAGCTAACCCCTTCTCTCTCTCTCCATCTCTTTAGCTAACCCCTTCTCTCTCTCTCCATCTCTTTAGCTAACCCCTTCTCTCTCTCTCCATCTCTTTAGCTAACCCCTTCATGATGTCTCTCTCTCCATCTCTTTAGCTAACCCCTTCTCTCTCTCTCTCCATCTCTTTAGCTAACCCCTTCTGTCTCTCTCTCCATCTCTTTAGCTAACCCCTTCTGTCTCTCTCTCCATCTCTTTAGCTAACCCCTTCATGATGTCTCTCTCCATCTCTTTAGCTAACCCCTTCATGATGTCTCTCTCTCCATCTCTTTAGCTAACCCCTTCTCTCTCTCTCCATCTCTTTAGCTAACCCCTTCTCTCTCTCCATCTCTTTAGCTAACCCCTTCATGATGTCTCTCTCTCTCCATCTCTTTAGCTAACCCCTTCATGATGTCTCTCTCTCTCCATCTCTTTAGCTAACCCCTTCATGATGTCTCTCTCTCTCCATCTCTTTAGCTAACCCCTTCATGATGTCTCTCTCTCCATCTCTTTAGCTAACCCTTCATGATGTCTCTCTCTCCATCTCTTTAGCTAACCCCTTCATGATCTCTCTCTCTCCATCTCTTTAGCTAACCCCTTCATGATGTCTCTCTCTCTCTCCATCTCTTTAGCTAACCCCTTCATGATGTCTCTCCCTCTCCATCTCTTTAGCTAACCCCTTCATGATGTCTCTCTCTCTCCATCTCTTTAGCTAACCCCTTCATGATGTCTCTCTCTCTCCATCTCTTTAGCTAACCCCTTCATGATGTCTCTCTCTCCATCTCTTTAGCTAACCCCTTCATGATGTCTCTCCATCTCTTTAGCTAACCCCTTCATGATGTCTCTCTCTCTCCATCTCTTTAGCTAACCCCTTCATGATGTCTCTCCCTCCATCTCTTTAGCTAACCCCTTCATGATGTCTCTCTCTCTCCATCTCTTTAGCTAACCCCTTCATGATGTCTCTCTCCCCCTCCATCTCTTTAGCTAACCCCTTCTCTCTCTCTCCATATCTTTAGCTAACCCCTTCATGATGTCTCTCCCCCTCCATCTCTTTAGCATCTCTTTCTCCATATCTTTAGCTAACCCCCTTCATGATGTCTCTCCCTCTCTCCATCTCTTTAGCTAACCCCTTCATATCTTTAGATTCTCTCTCTCCATCTCTTTAGCTAACCCCTTCATCTCTTTAGATGTCTCTCTCTCCATCTCTTTAGCTAACCCCTTCTCTCTCTCCCCCTCCATCTCTTTAGCTAACCCCTTCTCTCTCTCTCCATCTCTTTAGCTAACCCCTTCTCTGTCTCTCCCATCTCTTTAACTAACCCCTTCTCTCTCTCTCCATCTCTTTAGCTAACCCCTTCATGATGTCTCTCCTCTCCATCTCTTTAGCTAACCCCTTCATGATGTCTCTCTCTCCATCTCTTTAGCTAACCCCTTCATGATGTCTCTCTCTCTCCATCTCTTTAGCTAACCCCTTCTCTCTCTCTCCATCTCTTTAGATTCTCTCTCTCTCCATCTCTTTAGCTAACCCCTTCTCTCTCTCTCCATCTCTTTAGATTCTCTCTCTCTCCATCTCTTTAGCTAACCCCTTCTCTCTCTCTCCATATCTTTAGCTAACCCCTTCTCTCTCTCTCCATCTCTTTAGCTAACCCCTTCATGATGTCTCTCCCTCTCCATCTCTTTAGCTAACCCCTTCATGATGTCTCTCTCTCCATCTCTTTAGCTAACCCCTTCATGATGTCTCTCTCCATCTCTTTAGCTAACCCCTTCATCTCTCTCTCCATCTCTTTAGCTAACCCCTTCATGATGTCTCTCTCTCCATCTCTTTAGCTAACCCCTTCATGATGTCTCTCTCTCCATCTCTTTAGCTAACCCCTTCATGATTCTCTCTCTCTCCATCTCTTTAGCTAACCCTTCATGATGTCTCTCTCTCCATCTCTTTAGCTAACCCCTTCATGATGTCTCTCTCATCTCTTTAGCTAACCCTTCATGATGTCTCTCTCTCCATCTCTTTAGCTAACCCCTTCATGATGTCTCTCTCTCTCCATCTCTTTAGCTAACCCCTTCATGATGTCTCTCTCTCCATCTCTTTAGCTAACCCCTTCTCTCTCCATCTCTTTAGCTAACCCCTTCTCTCTCTCTCCATATCTTTAGCTAACCCCTTCATGATGTCTCTCTCTCTCTCCATCTCTTTAGCTAACCCCTTCTGATGTCTCTCTCTCCATCTCTTTAGCTAACCCCTTCTGATGTCTCTCTCTCCATCTCTTTAGCTAACCCCTTCATGATCTCTCTCTCTCCATCTCTTTAGCTAACCCCTTCATGATGTCTCTCTCCATCTCTTTAGCTAACCCCTTCATGATGTCTCTCTCTCCCATCTCTTTAGCTAACCCCTTCATGATGTCTCTCTCTCCATCTCTTTAGCTAACCCCTTCATGATGTCTCTCTCTCTCATCTCTTTAGCTAACCCCTTCATGATGTCTCTCTCTCCATCTCTTTAGCTAACCCCTTCATGATGTCTCTCCATCTCTTTAGCTAACCCCTTCATGATGTCTCTCTCTCCATCTCTTTAGCTAACCCCTTCTCTCCTCCCTCCATCTCTTTAGCTAACCCCTTCATGATGTCTCTCTCTCCATCTCTTTAGCTAACCCCTTCTGATGTCTCTCTCCATCTCTTTAGCTAACCCCTTCTCTCTCTCTCCATATCTTTAGCTAACCCTTCATGATGTCTCTCCCCCTCCATCTCTTTAGCTAACCTTCTCTCTCTCTCTCCATCTCTTTAGCTAACCCCTTCATGATGTCTCTCCCTCTCCCATCTCTTTAGCTAACCCCTTCTCTCTCAATCTTTAGCTAACCCCTTCTCTCTCTCTCCATCTTTTAGCTAACCCCTTCTCTGTCTCTCTCCATCTCTTTAGCTAATAACCCTTGTCTCTCTCTCCATCTCTTTAGCTAACCCCTTCTCTCTCTCTCCATCTCTTTAGCTAACCCCTTCTCTCTCTCTCCATCTCTTTAGCTAACCCCTTCTCTCTCTCTCCATCTTTAGCTAACCCCTTCTCTCCATCTCTTTAGCTAACCCCTTCATGATGTCTCTCCCTCTCCATCTCTTTAGCTAACCCCTTCATGATGTCTCTCTCTCCATCTCTTTAGCTAACCCCTTCATGATGTCTCTCTCTCCATCTCTTTAGCTAACCCCTTCATGATGTCTCTCTCTCCATCTCTTTTCTAACCCCTTCATGATGTCTCTCTCTCCATCTCTTTAGCTAACCCCTTCATGATGTCTCTCTCTCCATCTCTTTAGCTAACCCTCCATCTCTTTAGCTAACCCCTTCTCTCTCTCTCCATCTCTTTAGCTAACCCCTTCATGATGTCTCTCTCTCCATCTCTTTAGCTAACCCCTTCATGATGTCTCTCCCTCTCCATCTCTTTAGCTAACCCTTCATGATGTCTCTCTCCCCCTCCATCTCTTTAGCTAACCCCTTCATGATCTCTCTCTCTCCATCTCTTTAGCTAACCCCTTCATGATGTCTCTCTCTCTCTCCATCTCTTTAGCTAACCCCTTCATGATGTCTCTCCCTCTCCATCTCTTTAGCTAACCCCTTCATGATGTCTCTCTCTCCATCTCTTTAGCTAACCCCTTCATGATGTCTCTCTCTCTCCCATCTCTTTAGCTAACCCCTTCATGATGTCTCTCTCTCTCCATCTCTTTAGCTAACCCCTTCATGATGTCTCTCCATCTCTTTAGCTAACCCTTCATGATGTCTCTCTCTCTCCATCTCTTTAGCTAACCCCTTCTCTCTCTCCTCCATCTCTTTAGCTAACCCCTTCATGATGTCTCTCCTCTCTCCATCTCTTTAGCTAACCCCTTCATGATGTCTCTCTCCCCTCCATCTCTTTAGCTAACCCCTTCTCTCTCTCTCCATATCTTTAGCTAACCCCTTCATGATGTCTCTCCCCCTCCATCTCTTTAGCTAACCCCTTCTCTCTCCATCCATATCTTTAGCTAACCCCTTCATGATGTCTCTCCCCTCTCCATCTCTTTAGCTAACCCCTTCTCTCTCCATATCTTTAGCTAACCCCTTCTCTCTGTCTCCATCTCTTTAGCTAACCCTCTCATCCATCTCTTTAGCTAACCCCTTCTCTCTCTCCATCTCTTTAGCTAACCCCTTCTCTCTCTCTCCATCTCTTTAGCTAACCCTTCTCTCTCTCTCCATCTCTTTAGCTAACCCCTTTCTCTCTCCATATCTTTAGCTAACCCCTTCTCTCTCCATCTCTTTAGCTAACCCCTTCATGATGTCTCTCCTCTCCATCTCTTTAGCTAACCCCTTCATGATGTCTCTCTCTCCATCTCTTTAGCTAACCCCTTCATGATGTCTCTCCATCTCTTTAGCTAACCCCTTCATGATGTCTCTCTCTCTCCATCTCTTTAGCTAACCCCTTCATGATGTCTCTCTCCCATCTCTTTAGCTAACCCCTTCATGATGTCTCTCTCTCATCTCTTTAGCTAACCCCTTCATGATGTCTCTCTCTCCATCTCTTTAGCTAACCCCTTCATGATGTCTCTCTCTCCATCTCTTTAGCTAACCCCTTCATGATGTCTCTCTCTCCATCTCTTTAGCTAACCCCTTCTCATCTCTTTAGCTAACCCCTTCTCTCTCTCTCCATATCTTTAGCTAACCCCTTCTCTCTCTCCATCTCTTTAGCTAACCCCTTCTGATGTCTCTCTCTCCATCTCTTTAGCTAACCCCTTCTCTCTCTCCATCTCTTTAGCTAACCCCTCTCTCTCTCCATCTCTTTAGCTAACCCTTCTCTCTCTCTCCATCTCTTTAGCTAACCCCTTCTCTCTCTCTCCATCTCTTTAGCTAACCCCTTCTCTCTCTCCATCTCTTTAGCTTCCCTTCATGATGTATATCTCTTTCTAACCCCTTCTCTCTCTCTCCATCTCTTTAGCTAACCCCTTCTCTCTCTCTCCATCTCTTTAGCTAACCCCTTCTGATGTCTCATCTCTTTAGCTAACCCTTCTCTCTCTCTCCATCTCTTTAGCTAACCCCTTTCTCTCTCTCCATCTCTTTTAGCTAACCCCTTCTCTCTCTCTCCATCTCTTTAGCTAACCCCTTCTCTCTCTCTCCATCTCTTTAGCTAACCCCTTCATGATGTCTCTCTCTCCATCTCTTTAGCTAACCCCTTCATGATCTCTCTCTCTCCATCTCTTTAGCTAACCCCTTCACGATGTCTCTCTCTCTTCATCTCTTTAGCTAACCCCTTCACGATGTCTCTCTCTCTTCATCTCTTTAGCTAACCCCTTCATGATGTCTCTCTCTCTCTCCATCTCTTTAGCTAACCCCTTCATGATGTCTCTCCCTCTCCATCTCTTTAGCTAACCCCTTCATGATGTCTCTCCATCTCTTTTAGCTAACCCCTTCTCTCTCTCTCCATCTCTTTAGCTAACCCTTCATGTCTCTCTCCCCCTCCATCTCTTTAGCTAACCCCTTCATGATGTCTCTCTCCCCCTCCATCTCTTTAGCTAACCCCTTCATGATCTCTCTCTCTCCATATCTTTAGCTAACCCCTTCATGATGTCTCTCTCTCTCTCCATCTCTTTAGCTAACCCCTTCATGATGTCTCTCCCTCCATCTCTTTAGCTAACCCCTTCATGATGTCTCTCCCTCTCCATCTCTTTAGCTAACCCCTTCATGATGTCTCTCTCCCCCTCCATCTCTTTAGCTAACCCCTTCATGATCTCTCTCTCTCCATCTCTTTAGCTAACCCCTTCATGATGTCTCTCTCTCTCCATCTCTTTAGCTAACCCCTTCATGATGTCTCTCCTCTCCATCTCTTTAGCTAACCCCTTCATGATGTCTCTCTCTCTCTCCATCTCTTTAGCTAACCCCTTCATGATGTCTCTCTCTCTCCATCTCTTTAGCTAACCCCTTCATGATGTCTCTCTCTCCATCTCTTTAGCTAACCCCTTCATGATGTCTCTCCATCTCTTTAGCTAACCCCTTCATGATGTCTCTCTCTCTCCATCTCTTTAGCTAACCCCTTCTCTCTCCCTCCATCTCTTTAGAACCCCTTCATGATGTCTCTCCTCTCTCCATCTCTTTTAGCTAACCCCTTCATGATGTCTCTCTCCCTCCATCTCTTTATTCTCTCTCTCTCCATATCTTTAGCTAACCCCTTCATGATGTCTCTCCCCTCCATCTCTTTAGCTAACCCTTCTCTGTCTCTCCATATCTTTAGCTAACCCCTTCATGATGTCTCTCTCTCCATCTCTTTAGCTAACCCCTTCTCTCTCCCTCCATATCTTTAGCTAACCCCTTCATGATGTCTCCCTCTCTCCATCTCTTTAGCTAACCCTTCTCTCTCCATCTCTTTAGTCTCTCTCCTCCATCTCTTTAGCTAACCCTTCTCTCTCTCTCCATATCTTTAGCTTAACCCTTCTCTCTCTCTCATCTCTTTAGCTAACCCCTGTCTCTCTCTCCATCTCTTTAGCTAACCCCTTCATGATGTCTCTCCCTCTCCATCTCTTTAGCTAACCCCTTTAAAACATGATGTCTCTCCATCTCTTTAGCTAACCCCTTCATGATGTCTCTCTCTCCATCTCTTTAGCTAACCCCTTCTCTCTCTCTCCATCTCTTTAGCTAACCCCCTTCTCTCTCTCTCCATCTCTTTAGCTAACCCCTTCTCTCTCTCTCCATCTCTTTAGCTAACCCCTTCTCTCTCTCCATCTCTTTAGCTAACCCCTTCTCTCTCTCCATCTCTTTAGCTAACCCCTTCTCTCTCTCCATATCTTTAGCTAACCCCTTCTCTCTCTCTACATATCTTTAGCTAACCCTTCATGATGTCTCTCCCTCTCCATCTCTTTAGCTAACCCCTTCCTGAAATGTCTCTCTCCATCTCTTTAGCTAACCCCTTCATGATGTCTCTCTCTCCATCTCTTTAGCTAACCCCTTCATGATGTCTCTCTCCATCTCTTTTAGCTAACCCCTTCATGATGTCTCTCTCTCCATCTCTTTAGCTAACCCCTTCATGATGTCTCTCTCTCTCATCTCTTTAGCTAACCCCTTCTCTCTCCATCTCTTTAGCTAACCCCTTCATGATGTCTCCTCTCTCCATCTCTTTAGCTAACCCCTTCATGATGTCTCTCTCTCTCTCCATCTCTTTAGCTAACCCCTTCATGATGTCTCTCTCTCTCCATCTCTTTAGCTAACCCCTTCATGATGTCTCTCTCCTCCATCTCTTTAGCTAACCCTTCACGATGTCTCTCTCTCCATCTCTTTAGCTAACCCCTTCATGATGTCTCTCTCCCCTCCATCTCTTTAGCTAACCTTCATGATGTCTCTCCATCTCTTTAACCCCTTCTCTCTCTCTCCATCTCTTTAGCTAACCCCTTCATGATGTCTCTCCCTCTCCATCTCTTTAGCTAACCCCTTCATGATGTCTCTCTCTCTCCATCTCTTTAGCTAACCCTTCATGATGTCTCTCTCTCTCCATCTCTTTAGCTAACCCCTTCATGATGTCTCTCCATCCATCTCTTTAGCTAACCCCTTCATGATGTCTCTCTCTCTCCATCTCTTTAGCTAACCCCTTCATGATGTCTCTCTCCATCTCTTTAGCTAACCCCTTCATGATGTCTCTCCCTCTCTCCATCTTCTTTAGCTAAACTTTCATGATGTCTCTCTCCCCTCCATCTCTTTAGCTAACCCCTTCATGATGTCTCTCTCTCTCCATCTCTTTAGCTAACCCCTTCATGATGTCTCTCTCCCCCTCCATCTCTTTAGCTAACCCCTTCATGATCTCTCTCTCTCCATATCTTTAGCTAACCCCTTCATGATGTCTCTCTCTCTCTCCATCTCTTTAGCTAACCCCTTCATGATGTCTCTCCATCTCTTTAGCTAACCCCTTCATGATGTCTCTCCATCTCTTTAGCTAACCCCTTCTCTCTCTCTCCATCTCTTTAGCTAACCCCTTCTCTCTCTCCATCTCTTTAGCTAACCCCTTCATGATGTCTCTCCATCTCTTTAACTAACCCCTTCTCTCTCTCTCCATCTCTTTAGCTAACCCCTTCATGATGTCTCTCTCTCTCTCCATCTCTTTAGCTAACCCCTTCATGATGTCTCTCCCTCTCCATCTCTTTAGCTAACCCCTTCTCTCTCTCCATCTCTTTAGCTAACCCTTCTCTCTCTCCATATCTTTAGCT
The DNA here is from genome assembly GCF_021184085.1 of Oncorhynchus gorbuscha. Lineage (NCBI taxonomy): Eukaryota > Metazoa > Chordata > Actinopteri > Salmoniformes > Salmonidae > Oncorhynchus > Oncorhynchus gorbuscha. Next base: position 6 of record NW_025751901.1, on the reverse strand, counting down.
AACCCC